>NW_010416129.1:0-43089 GCF_000710305.1 Buceros rhinoceros silvestris | reverse complement strand
TTGATGGGGAAAATTAAAATCTACCGTTTTCTAACTTTACAGCATTTCTAACAAAACAGAAGAGGAAAGTTCAGCATGTTCCTAGGTGCCAGACAAAAAACAAACACCACGATAATTTTGTGTATGCACTAATTCCCACAGCCATCTTAACTACTTTTTGTTTTCCTGAGCACTGGAGATGGTGACTATGCAACAGCACAAGCTGAAGCACTGGCAAAACAAACATTAACATTCAGGAAGATTCAAGAGTTAATTAACGACAACTCTGCCGTTTCAAAGACATTGCCAGGCACTTTATATGCCAAATTCAAATGCAAAGAACTTTCATACAAACCACTGTAATTCTGAAAACCCAAACAAACAATAGAGAAGACGGGCTGCTGAAAGCACTTGGCAGTACCCCTCTTTAGCTACTGTTTTTAACTTGGACATTTCTTTAATATCATGTGCGCTTCTGCAGTAGCTGTCTCCTGGGGTGCTCATCACCTGGCGCAGAAACCATGGTTGAAGTGGACGGGCTCGCTTGCTTACCCCAGGCATATATTCCATGAATATAGAGAGCGTTCTTTCTGGTGGATCTCTCAAGAAGCCATAATACTGAACAATTCTTTCATGCAGCAGATTTTTCAGCAACTGAATTTCACATTCAAGTGCATTTACTTCCTAAAGGTAAAACATAGGCAAGATTTATTATGCTTGACGTAGTACTAATGTTTTGATTTGGATTTTTTTAAAGCAGGACAGTATTTATATATTGAAGGGTTATGCAAACTAAGTAACAAAATACTCTTACAGCTTAAGTTTATACTTTAACATGAAAATACCACCATTAGACTGACGAAAGTAAAAAAAGCTATGGGTTTTCTATACATTGACTTTGGGATGATTTTGCTGTTATTTCATTGTTTCATTCTGAAGTTGTTTGTTTCAGACCACAGCAGACAACAATATGTGTATGAAGACTGTGATCATTACACAACATGTCACAAGCCTCCAACTGGGTAAAAAACAAACAAACAAAATCTTTAAATCTGTGTAGTGGAATAATTAGCATTAATTCTTAACTTTTCCAGGATCACAAGACTATAATTTAAAAATGCCTTTGAGAATCACTTAATATCGTAATAATAAGATACAGCAGAGAAAACCACTAACACATATGGTGCTTTCTCTAGAGCTATTTGAAATACTAAAAATTTTGCCAACAGGAAGTAAGATATTTTGAAACAGACTGTACAGTAAAGATGCTGGAAAAATACGAACCCATGAATTCAAATTTGGCTCGATTTCAAATTTTACTTAGAAGTCTTTCACCAGAACTTAATTTGATCCATCACAGACTGTTACTGACACCCTCATACTTCTGAGGTTACAAGGAAAACAGATTTTTTGACACTCAGAGGCACACATGACAAAATGTTATGGCAAGTGAGGTCACAAAACTGTTGCTACAAAAAAGACTACAGTATTTTATATTTAATGTTACCAAAGCATACATCAGTTGTTCAGTTACATTTGAAAGTAGTAGCAACAACAACTACACTAGAAATCTACAGCACAAATGATTCTTGGCTTTTTGCCTTGATCCTACATCACTAGTAGCAGCAACTATAGCTGGCAGCTGCTCAATTCTGCAATCATGCTTACACCCATCGCTTCCCCGGCCTTGCTCCCCACAGTGCAGAATGCAGTCCTAATGCAGGAAAAGTAATAATTCTCTTTCCACCCTGTAAAAAGCAGCAAGTACAGTTTGGGAAAAAAGAAATAGAAGATCTGGTGCTACTTTAAATAGTCTCTCTCCAATTGTCCAGTACTTAAAGAAGGACAAATTCAGTTTTAGAGAGAATAAACTGACAGTGACACTTGTGATCTTCAGAGAGAAATACGTCAAGCAACAGTAGCTGGCCCTCATACCCACAGTTTTACAAAAAAACCCCAACCAACCAAGCTAAAAAACCTCAGTCCAACAAATTGACCCAGAATTAAAAAAAAAAACCAAACCAAAACACTAAGAATCTTAAACTGTCTTCATAGCCAAACAAAATATCCTCAGGAATTTATTTTCAGGAACACTTAAATTAGAAAAGATTCTTCTGTTTGTAAATGGAACTTGGTTTAATTGCTATAAGCAATTATCTATTTCAGAGGCTGAAATTGCACCAAGTTATGTTCACTGCATAAGGATATGTCTAAAAATTAAAAAATGGTAGGTAACGTTAAAACCATGTAACAAACTAATTCTCTGTGGTACTCACGAAACAGGATTCCTAAGAAGGACATGAAAGCACAATGTTTAAAAACATCATCCTGTTCAAGAAGAGAAATGTCAGTCTACCGTAGAACACACCACTTCAGCAGAAGACCTTCACAAACTCTCTCTTTGGGGTCACTTACCTTGCTGGTTTCTGGACTATCAGGATCAAACTGGACTTGTTTAACAGCCAGTTCTCTTCCGGTATCAGCATCATAACATAGATACACTCTGCCAAATGCACCTTGTCCCAGCAGTTTACCAAGTCTCCAGTTAGTTGGAGCTCGTGGTGCTGAAAATAAGAGTATGTTTTGGTTTTCAAATGAGTTTGTTATTCAGTTGATCAAGAAAAACTGCAATACACAGAAAATAATTTTTTAAAAAGACTATGTTTTCCAACAACAGAGACTGCGTGCCCTAGACCTCCCCATATAAGTTACAAAAGTCAATGCAGCTTCCTGTAAGATGGAAAACATGAGCTACTTAAATTTACTCATAAAATAATTTGTGGTAGAGATAGACATATTTCATTAGCAACAGCTAATCTGAAAAACGGAAAGAACATGTTAAACATTTTCTTAAAAAAAATCGAGGCATGATTAAAATACACCAGCTACCGAAGCCATCAAAGCATGTTTGCTCCTGAAATGCCACCACAGATATAAAAAAGTACCACCTGATGTCTACAGTTTATCAGAAAACTTGACCAACATCTGCAAAAATAAATAGTAACTGCAACCTACATAAACTTTCTTGGGCCCTCAAGAGTCTAAGAAATCATCAAAAAGATTTTTACAGTGTTTTGTTATCACAGATGTAAATTCTGTGTGAAAATCTACGTGAAGGTTGGCACAGTAAGCAATGAAAAAACTGATGAGCATACAGTCTGGACCTTTTCCTATGACACAGCTAAAATCATACTACTCAATTGCCTATATTTTGATGACACACTTTGTTTTGATGTGGTATACTTGAAAAGCAGGAAAGTTTTACACAGTGCCTTAACTTACAGCGACTGGGTGGGCTGATGTCCATGACTGACAAGGTAGGATTGTCTATGTCACTTCCCCTTCTTCTCATTCGGTTATCTTCGTATTCTGGTGTAAAGATGCTGCTTCCGCTACTGGTGCTCAGTGAGTGATCAGTGGGACTGAAACTAACTGGTGATCGGAAGCTATTCCCCTGAGTCCTTCTGGCTCTTGGAAAAGTTTTACGACCTTCAATGATATACAAAGAATACTGTTACACTACAAAAATGACTGCTATACAATGTATGTATGCAAATACTTTATGACTTCCACATGACGTACTTCAAATCTTCCACAGCATATGATACGATGTAATGATCATGAAATTTACTGAATTAAATGGAAGAAAAAAAAATATTCACCACAGATGTACCTAAGGATTAGACAAACTAGTTTAAGTGACCAAAACTGGGACCAAATTCAGGAACTGCTCTAAAACGTAATTGACATGCTTCAGAAACAGCAGAGAGGAGACAGGAAAATGCCCTGCCTCTTTTAAGGTGTATATACCAAAATTCTGATAATTAGGGGAGTGAGAGAGATGTTTACATTCCAGTGGTGCCCAGGCTGGTGTCTTCACCCTGTAAACCAATGAGAACTGAATGCAGAGAAAGACCTACACATGGAATCAACAGGAAGAGCACATAAAAATACTAAAACAAATAAATAAAAAAACATACACAAACAACGCACAATTCAGAGATGGCTACAATCTCAGAATAAAAAAAAATGCATTGCTCTTCAGAAAGGTTAATTACCACCAGGTGACTAACACAATTCATGTCAATATATTTCTATTCTGTGAACATTTTTATGTCAGCCTGATGAAGTTTCATAGAAAGAAGAAGAATTTATAGAAATAGCTGAAGGAATCTCTGATTCATTAGGTATCACACTGGAGAGGGAGTTCCCAGGGACTGAAGAAGGAAGATAAATATATTTGAAAAAAATATATTTATAGAGATTTATAGACTAGTCTGGCTGATTCCAATTCCTAGAAAGATATGCAAACAAATTATTAAGCTAACTATTTATCTAAAAATCACTGAAGATAAGGTGATAAACCAGCAATAATAGTTTTGTCATGTGCAGCTAATCCAACTTCCCCATTTTGTGAAGATGTTCTCATAAGTTAATTATTTAAGTGTTGCATAGACCAACTTACTACGTAGAGTATGCCCAAGACAGATTCAGAGCAGTTATCAGTGATTTATCAAAGAGGAGGACAATTAAAGTGGACACCCACTGCCTTCAGCCCACTTCCATACACTATTTTAACTGATGATGTATCCAAATAGAACATAATTCACTGAAATATTGCAGATGACATCAAGCTAAGTGTGGCTGGAAATTCATTGAAAGATAAAAATCAAAATTCACAGGGATATTAGTAAGCTGGAGATGATTCAGAAATCAGTAAGCAAGTACAACATACACACTTAAAGAGAAATCAAAAGCAGAAACCACAAAGTGTAAAGTAATTGGCTGACTAAAAGTCACATAGAAAAGAATATGGGAACTACAACAGACCACAAACTGAACAGCAGTCAGTATGGTGATTATGAAAAAATGTAAAGTGTCATTCTGGAACGTATTAGCACGACTGCTACAGACCAAGTTATGGCTGTATCCTATGTAATACATAAAGCGGCCATGAGAAAAAGCCTCAGCTAGAGTATTCTATTGAGTTTTGGCCACTACAAGAATGGACAAGAGACCGGAAACAAAATAAAACAAACAAACAGCCTTGCAAAAATGCCTGAGGTTAGGCTTAAGGCTTGAAAGAGGAAAACTAAGGAGAGAAAGCAGGCATGTATGTGATGTAGTGTTATATATGGGTACTGACCTATTTTTCATGTGATACATTTGAGTAACTGGTTACTAGTTTAAATTTGCAGGAAAAATTCTTTAGAAGACAGAGAAAGGCAAGTGAAAAGATAAGCTCTCTTCTTTAGTTATGTAAAGAAAATTAGTATCTCTTCTCTTAAAGTGAATTGAGTGTTTACTTAACAGTCAGCGTGACAGATCTTTGCCTCTTTAATCTTGCCTTAGAGGAAGGGACTGGACCAAAGCTGCCTTGCAGTCCTTCAGTTTGGTATTTCTGTGAATTCTGTAACAGAATTCTATGTATTGCTGTGCTCATGCAAATGAAACCATCTGGTCCTTGGAGGAATCTCTTAACACTTCTCAACTAGTCTTGACACACCCTCAAGTCAGACAATCCTTCAGCTGCTCCTCCTCGTCCTCTCCTCTGGAAATTTAACAAGTTAAATTTACACCAGTGTTACTACAGTCCAAATCAGTTTTGTGGCCACATAAGCAGGTGCTGTCTTACATTCCAACAATATTTCTCCAGCCAATTGTTAATTCTCAGTTTAAATCACTGCTTTTCAACTTTACTCTTTCCATCCGAGAAACTTTAATAGGAACTCCACTGTATTGAGTGGGGGTTTTTCAGTTTGTTTGGATTTTTTTCCCAAGAGGAACAAGAAATGACAAACTGACATATCTACTTTGGGTAGAAAAGGGTCACAAAGGTCAAAAGCTTATACTGGATGACTCATGCCTGGGCAAAGATAGAGAACATTTTCATACCTGTGCATATGAGTCATGAATTCTGCAATCCGTAACTTTACCAGAGGTAAGACTGCTCAGCAGCTCTATCCACCATTAGAAGTTTAGCAAATGAGTTTGGGGAAAGAAGTTAAGCTTTCAATTTCTTCAGTATTTTCAATAAGATTTTACAATCTAAATTTTCTTCTTCACTTTTTGAGAAAAACAGATTAATAAAGTAGAACTCTTGCAGTATTCACACTTACCATCATTGTAGTCTTGTTGATGATATGAAATATGGTATCTTCGGGGATAAGTTCCCCCCTTTCCAAATTTCTCAAATATTGGGATATCATACTCTACTAGAAAATAAAATCATACATTTCACAATTTAAATTGTGACAAAAGCATACTAAATTAATCAGTTTGGTACTATAAACACAGGGGAATATATCAGAGAATGTTCCAAGTTGAAGCATCAGAGCAAAAAAGATGCCTCTTTTTCAAAAAAAATAAAGGGCAAAAAACCCAAAGCCTCAAATCTAACAAATCACAAGAACTAAAAGGACATTCAGCCAAAAGTTCCAAAGGATCAGGAATTCAATAGCTCACATGGTTTATAACTCTTGCTTTAAAGAACAGAGGACTGCAGCATGTTAAAAACAATTAATTGGTAGAAACTACAACAAAGAATAAAAGATGCATAAACATGAAAAACATGTGAATTACTGAAACACATTCAATAGGTCCTCTTTGAAAAATTACTGAAGGAGAAAAGCATTCATAAGATAAAGGGAGAATTCTGACATGCATAAATAACTGATATAGAAGATAACTACATACAATGGGAGTAAATGGTCAACAGTTCCACACAAATCTGGGCTATAACTCATGCAGTTATAATGATGCATGAATTCTCTGGACAGAACAATGAATGTGAGGTGACAAAATCATTTTGAGAAGTAAAACTAGCAGAAGAATTTCAGAAAACCCTTAAGTGTCTACATGACTGGATCTTAAAACGGCAGATGAAATTCAGTGTGGCTTGTGTAAAAGTTTGATGGGGAGTTCCAATAAAGCAGCAGTTGAACTCTCTGCATTAGCTAAGAAGCAAATTAAATGCTATAAATCATTAAGAGATACCGAACAAAGTTCTGATCTACTCCATTTCAAAGGATTTAGTAAAACTGGAAAAGATTTAGAAGCACAGAGATGATCAAAGATACAAAATTGCTTCTCCCTAAGGAATGTAGGCCTCCATAGACTGGAAAAGCAACAGCTCAAAGGGAGACATAAAAAGCTCTATGAAAAAGAAACCAAAAAAATATCACAAGGGGCATACTTCTTCATAAGACACAGTAAATTGCACACTTCTTATTACAACATCCTGTTGATACTCAAAAAGTTTATACAAGTTGAAATAGAGACTGGAAAAGATTGTGGAAGGAAAAAAAAAAAATCAAACCATCGAATCACAGAAGAGCATCTTGCATTTGCAGAACCTTTAAGCTATACGGGACTAAGAATATACTCTGAGGAACGAATCCAGAGGCTCCTCTATAGAAGCCTGGTACTGGTTCTGGCAAAGCAAAGACATCTAGTCTTTTGGTCTACAAATGCACATTTTTTTCTGACTCTATATGCTATTCTATTTTGTTACATATCAAATCATGAGAACAAATATTGATTATGAAATTAATGGTTGTTAAAATACCAGAGCATCCCACAGGAAAAGAGCAGGAAAAACATTGCAAAATTATCTTGTTAGAGAAGTAACTGTAATAAACAAACACAAATAAACTAGATCAAGATTACCAAAGGCAAATAAATTCCTGACATTTCTAACTTTTTTGATATTTACCCCGCCACCTAAATGCTTCTTATACATAGTTTAAGTTTCTTTTAAAAGTGTTACAATCTGCCAAGCACTTTATAATCCTTAAAAAAAAATTCTGTAGTGAGGCAGAACCACAAGAGACACTTCAAAGACCTTTCAAGGTTACCCACTGCACTTCATATCCTGAGCCATGCACAGTAACTTGGATTCAAGCCAGAATATCGTATGAAAACAACATAAGTGGTGATGATTAATTTATAGGCACAGCACACAGCTCTCCTTCATCCTTTCGGTTACAGAAGTCATGAGTACTTCAAAGTGCTCCTCATTTCACACAGGAGGAAATGAAGGCTCCATGTACTGCTTTTGGCTGGGTTATAGTTAATTTTCTTCACAGTAGCTGGTATGGGGCTGTGTTTTGGAATTGCGACCCAAACAGTGTTGATAACACGGATGTTTTAGTTACTGCTGAGCAGTGCCTGCACAGTCAAGGCTTTTTTTGTTTCTCACACCACCCCACCCGCGAATAGGCTCAGATGCACAAGACGTTGGGAACAGACACAGCTGGGAAAGCTGACCCCGACTGACCAAAGCAATATCCCACACCGTATGACATATCACTCAGCATAGAAAGCTGGGAGAAAGAAGGGGGAAAGGAGGACTGTCAGAATGATGACATTTGTCTTCCTAGGTAACCATTAGGTGTGATGAATTCCTGCTTTTCCAGGATAAACACCTGCCTGCTGATGGCAAGTAGTGAATGAATTCCTTATTTTGCTTTGCTTGTGTGCACCATTTCTTCTTGACCTCTTAAACTCTATCTCAACTGAGTTTTCTCACTTTTAACCCTTCCAATTCTCTCCTCCATCCTACCGTTGGGGAGTGAGCGAGCAGCTGAGTGGTGCTTAGCTGCCTACTGGGGTTAAACCACAAAACTCCAAAATTAAATAAATTAACCAAGGTTATGCACCTTAGAGAAGGATATTACAGTCCAGTTTAACAAACTGGACTGCATGCCCCTATCCACTGCAATATTTTGTTCTTTTCAGAGAAGCATCCAAGATACACTATGCAAGCTAACAGTGTTATTACAGTAATTGAGAGGATCTTATATTTCATTATATCTTTTACCACGTGCATTTGGATTGGATTTTGTTGCTTTGTTATCTCCTACCGTACTAAGTTTGTGCAATACAACACCTCAATACGAATTTCCCTTCTAAGCCCTATTATTTGCAAAAGGAAGAGCTCTGGAAAGCCGGTATCACCAGTGATTTTTGCCTACCTGAGAATTCCTGATGATTATCTGGATAGCTCTGTGCTCTTGGCATCCGAGATTTGGGATAGTTGTCTCTGAAAATATAAAAGCATACAGCACCTAAAACCTGCTGTTGATATAGTAGTACTGAAACTTTTAACCTTACTGTCTCACAAGTCGTTATGACTGATGAAAAGTTATTGCTATATAGGTCGCTGCACCAGTTTACAAACATGGAACCCAATTTTCAAAATCGTATCTAATAAATATCAATGACAACTCAAGATCAGTAACAGTGGAAAAGCTTGCTCCTTGAGCTTAACGCAGTCAGAAAGCATCAGATTGTTAATGAGCAACAATATTAGTAAAAATGTGAATTATCACACATAAAGCCACAAAGGAGCACTAATGTTTAACATCTTCATGGCTAAATGCAAAGGTTTAAAGACTGGCACAATCTCTTATACAGCCTACGAAAACTCGAGGAAAATTAACCAAAGTAATGTCGAACATTTCAACATCTTAAAATATTTGCTCTTCTCTCCATTAATGTCACAGGATTAAAAGAATGGTTTTATTTAATTATAGAATGATGAAGAGTTTTCTGGTTCTTACACGATCACATTGTTTCTTACCTACAGTTGGTATGTAACTCCCAGCCACCAAAAGGAATGGATGGGATTGCCAGTCAGAGCAACCGATTAGTCTATTTCCATAAACATACCAAAATAATGTCCTCCTTTTTCTGGGAAGAATTTCTCTAATGGGTAATAGAAGTTAAATGGAGACACAAAACCTACATCTTTGTAGGAAGCATTTGAATGAGGGGGAACAAAAAAAGAAAGGAAAACAAACTAAGTAGAGGTGACAAATGAAGTAAATAAACCACCAAAAGAAGTTTAATTAATTAACATTAATTAAGATTGCATTGTTTCCCCTTCTTTCACTCACCTCTATCCTAGGAAATCTAGATTTGACAATTTGGTAGGATTTCTATCAAATGCAGCTGTATGTTTTTAACCTATCACACCTCAACCACAAAATACTTTTCACATCTATCGTTTTCTTGCTTGTGAAATTAACTAAACTAAATTTACTAACTAAATTAACTACACTAAAAAATTTGTTAGGCTAAATGTACTTCTGTCCTCAAATCACATACTCTCAAATGAAACAGCACCATGGAGTGGTGCATAGATCTGATTAATTGCCACAGCCAATGACTTTCAACTTTCTACCTTTCTACCAATTAAATACTTAATTAGCAGTATTATTTGTATAGCAATTCTAAACAAATGAGTAGTCAATCTATGCAACGTATGACCCAAGGTTATTTGCCTGACCAACCATAAGCCAACAGGAGTACATTCTGTTTGGCTTACCTGGCAGCTGAGAAACTGTGGACAGTGATTCTTTCAAAATACATAAATCTCTTAACAGGTCAATCAAAACAGATCTCCAGACCCACCACAGTACACGCTGTTTCTTGCTAACTGACAGGTTTAAAAAAGAAAGATAAACGGAAAGTCTGCAATAGGAAAAAGGGGAGAGGAATGGACAGTGATTGCAAACGAATGGAGGGGGTTGTCTGTTGAAGCCTTTAAAAGATTGTACCCTCTTACACTGGGTACCCTCTACCTTGGAAAAGGGAAGCTTACTTCATATAGCAGTACCTACGAAATATAAACTTGATGGGGTGGCTCATTGCCAGGGAATATACTTCACAAATACCTAAGAGTGGCAAAGTTTAGTAAAAAACTTCAGTACATTTCGTAGGACCTGAAGTCCAAATTTTTGTGTTTCAAATGCAAATTAAAAGAAAGGCCACTTCTATCTTCCATGCATTAGTAAGCAGTTAAGTTTCAATAAGCTTTTCTAAATGTTCTGTAACTTACATAGGAATTTCTGGAAGAATTTCAGTAATAGCTGTTGCTGGAGAATTATTATATGTTACAAATGATACATTATCCAATCTAATAAAGATAAATAATGAATGTAAGTAATTTTTACCCATCTAAAGGGCTGTCAAGTGAGGGACAGCTTCCTGAGCCAGAGTTTTCTGGACTGCTCAAAGACAATGGATCCAGCATCTAATAAATAACAAACAGAGAAAGACCAATAAGTTCAAGGGTTTTTTTTTTAAATATTTGAAGATTTCTGCTTTGAAATGCCTAATAAAAACCAAATCCAAACCAAAAGTATTAATTACTAGAGGAAAAAGTTAGCTGCTATAGTTGAACCTGCATTGCATTCTGCAATCCTGAAGGAACTCCGTCATTTTTCTTGCACCTAACTAGAATATAGTTAAGGTATTTAATTCTCTATCATGCTTTGTACATACAAGTTGTACTGCTACATTTTTCCAGGATACACCATTGTCTCTTACAATTATAGCAGTATCTGCATGAAACTATCTTAATGGCGTAACAAAACTAAGGCCTTTGAAGGATAAAAAGCTGGGATAGTTTAAAAATAAATGTGGATTTTGTTATCACCAAATCAAATTCTCACATATGACACAGATTGTGATGAATAAAATTTCTATGATCTCTGTGGTGGCTTAAGTTTGGCCAACAAGCTGTCACAGAAAACAGGTGAAATCAAATACTGTGAAAAGCTTTAAGACACTTATCTCTAGTTAGGACTCCAAGTGAGTTACACAGATACTAGAATAAGAGAAAACAGAAGGAGAAAGAAGAGTGCATGAAATTTACAAACACTCTCCCTTTTCACCCAAACAAAAATTCTATTTCAAATAAACTTTCATGTGAAACTTGAGTTTACAAAAACATCAGACAGATTCCTGCCCCACCGCCCCAACCCTTCTGGCAACCTAATAATCAATACTATGAGCTGTGTGAAATCTGCCCATGTATCAGGCTGAAGAACTCATAAAACTGACTATCTAGGCCAGACTTGTTAATGAAAACAACCACCAATCATCAACACTTTGACTGTTTCTTGTGCTCTAACCCAGAGAAAAAGAAATGGATTGAAAAAGAAATGGAATAAGAGTGTTATCTTGATCACCAGCTATTTCTATTGGTTGACATTCATTTTGTTTCTCCCGTACTACCACCCTTTATGTCCTAAGTTTAATGACAGGCAAACATCGTTCTCTTTTGCAGTAAAGGAACCTGAAATGTCTTACAGATTTATTTTTCAGGAGAAGGGGAAAAAGAATCTAAATTTTGAATTATTGAACGCGACAATGTTAGCAGCGTGCCTTTCAAAAACAGAGTGGAAAGACTTGTTGTCTTAAGATTAGCTCCTTCCTAAAATGAAGTTTGTTTTGGTGTATTATATAACCTCTATTACTTTCTATGAATTGGGTACAGTCTTTTGCTGTAAATTAAGAAGCTCCCCCTCCAATTTTTATGGCCCATGCTGCATCTTAAAGATCAGGGCACATCCTTTGCCAAGCACCAGTCAAGGACTTAAAGAAATACTGTTCGGAGAGTTATTTTGCACTTGACACTTAAATGAACTTCTATTGGGGAAGACAATGTTTACTACAGGTTCAGCAATTATACTCCTCTTCTCTTATGCTGAACAGCGGGTCCTGAAAGGGAAAAAACCCGTCTGCTGCCACATTACTACCTCTATAACTTAAGGCAGCACGGTCCAACTGTCAGACCATGGCCCACTTTGATCCAACCCACCATCTCCTCTGTTCAGAAAGTGTGTGGTTGGCTGTCGGAGTGGGACTAGCTGTGATCAGGCAGATCAACAGGAGAGCAGCACAGAGCACTCCTAAATCCCTTCTTGTCTTTGTGGGACAGACTGTCACAAATGTAGGCAGCATGGTCAGCACTTGTCAAGTGAGATAGCAACTCAGGGGGAAGGGAGCAAACAGAGGTGAGTTCCCCACACCCCAATCTGGCCATTGAGGCTGCTCACGTTGAACTAATCAGGCTTCCTATGAAAGTAAATTTCCTGTAATTAAACACTGCTGACATCTAACACAGCAACGCGTGCATGACAGTTTACAAGTTTCTTGAATGCTCTGGAGTGCAAGGACATCCTAGGCCTCAGAGATCATCTGTCTGTCTGACCAATCAATGGCCAAAAATCACTTTGCCAGGCCAAAAGTAACCATTTCACTGAATGAATCCAGGCCTGGGCTGGATCTGACCATGTGGCTACGATAATGAATAGCACCCTGGTCTGGAAATTAGGAGATTCAGTCCCTATTCCCAGCTCAGTTATTAAAATTGTGCAACAAATTGCACAATCTCTTTGCCTCTATTTTTATTCTATCATCTGTCTCTCATTTAGTCAGCTCATAAAAAACATTGCCTCTTGCCATTTGTGAATACAGTGCCAATGTCAACAAGAATTTGAAGCGATTTGGGAACATAGCATTATCTTTTTTTTCTCCTTAAAATATCTTTCTCCATTGCCAATTCTGTTAGCTATTACCTTTCTTCATCTTTTCCTGCTGTTTTTAAGGGCAATTTTGATATTTGATAGAGCACAGAATTTCCATTCATGTTAAGTGTGCTGATATTCCACACCAATAATGCAGGTGAATAATGAGAACAAAATAGCAAATGTTTGTGATCCTCACACAAAAATGTGACTGCGGGAAGTATTTCAGAGCTTATTTATGCCAGGCCCATCACCATCCCCTTGCCTCTGTACCAACACAGTATCAACAGAGTCCAAATAATTCTGACAAACTCTTCTTTAAATCTTCCTTTAATTACCTGGCAAAGTTGTGAAACTGGTCTGCTTACATATCCTTCTCATTAAAATAAAGGGGTTTGTGCTTTCTAAGGTAGACATCTCTTGCTGTAATTTGTATCTATCACTACCTCACTCAACTATCACGGAAATCAAGAATATTCTCTCTCTCCTTGTAGGAACATATTTACATGACCAGACTTACAGAGAAATAAAACAAGTTCTACAAGACTAAACAACCACAATTATTTTGACCCTTCTCACAGGATTTCTAGTGTTGTCATCGTTTATTTAGCTGCTCTAAGAATTCCATACCCTTCTTGAACAGCAGTACTTCAAAAACCAACCTAACAAAAACTTTAATTTTAATAAATAACGCACATACCTGATCCATACTTTCTGGAATGAATTCACCTTCACTGTTGATACTGGTGAAGGACCCATTTCGGGCCACCTGATGCAGCTCATCTGGAATGTATCCTGGGGGAGGTGAACTCCTATCACGAGTATTAGAACCTTTTGAAAGAAAAGGACTAGTCAGAGTCTCTTCACTAACCCAGAATCCAGGGGCTATATTCGAATGCTTCATAGGCACTGGGCCTGCCTGGATCATTTCCTGCACTAGAAAATTCCTAAATGCCTAAATACAAGACTTACATAAAGCATTTAAAATGCAGGAGTTACAAAAAAGTTGAAGCAGAGTTGCCTCAATGGCATTAAAAAGAATTTTCATGATATAGGAACAGAAAAATAATTTGCCCACACGTCTAGCTGGGTAAAATTTCTTCTTTTGAAACCAAATAAAAATCCAAACCCTTCCACCCGTGTCAAGTAATCCTTTCCAACTCTTGAAAATTTCAGGTTTTCTTTATAGAATATTAGGTTTGCAAGAACATGATCACCTCTGTTCATAATAAATGCATAATAAACTAAACTGTCTGAACAATTACTCATTAAACCTTTTAGTTCCATAATTACATTTGGAAGTTAACATCACACCAACTTTAACACATGAAAAAGCAAAAAAGGTCGTATCAATGTTAAAATAAGTATCTTAAACAGATGATCACAGAGTAAGATTTAAAAAAATACATGGGAGTCCTAAATTGAGCAAGGAAACACACTGCCATAAATGCAACCAGATTTTTCAGTAACTCATTCTTGTATCTGAAAATAAAGGTGAGTACTAACATCAACTTTTTAGGGTACTCACCTCAAATAATTCTACATAGATTTATTTATTTGTGATTTTTTGTGGTTAATTTTCTGTATTATGTATATTTAGACACCGTTGACTTAGAATTTAAAATATACTCCCAAGTGCAAACTCTCTAGTAGATGAGTAAGAGAAATTCAAACAGCCTGCATTGAGAGCAAGATCTTTATGAAGAGAACATTACAAAACTGAAGTTTTTACAATTAAAGCTATTGAAATACGTAGCTTACCTATTACAGACAGTCGCCTTTTCCTGTCTGTTACAGCAAACACTGTATTATCTAAATCTTCCAGTGATGGCAAGGGTTCCACGTTATTTACACTGGGTGACTGGAATGCATATGTATTACAAACTACAGTTATTTCTTCTTTCTCCAGACAATTAAAATACTTTGTAAACTTCATAGGCTTTGTGCAGCATATTCCTTTTTTCAAGCAGTCAAAAAGCAGCTTGCCGATTAAAATTAATCTATTTTAGTAGCTCATTCTTAATATTTAAAAATCATTTTCAATATGTACTAGTATATAAATCCTATCAATATGAGGACTGTGACATGTTAGATAATACCAAAATAACTCAGCATTTAGCCAGTAGTCTAATGCCACTGACTGCTACAACAATTTAACTTGCCACAAAGGAGCATCACCAACATATGACTCAAAGAACAGCTTCGAATAACTACAGTTCTTTAAATTCTGTTTCAGCTTCTCAAATCTGTATCACATCATCATTTCTTACCACCATAGGGAAGGCAAACAAAAAAAAAGGAAGAAAAATCTAGGAAAAAGTTAAAATCGAGTCGATACAAAACATGAATAGATGCTTCAAGTGAACTGAAGAAGCAATCAGTAATATTTTCAATTAGAAAAATATCATCTTTAAGAAAAGATACAAATATATATAATACATATGAAAACCGAGAAAAAAGACATTTAGCATGTCAACTCGTACCTGTGTATTTCCATGTATTACAAGCAATATCTTGAGACTCTTCATATGAACACTACGGTCAAGCAGTTCAACAGCTTTGTCCAGGTCATCCTGTGTCGTTAATGGAATTACAAGCTACAAAAAAAGCAAAAAAAAATTAAAAAGATGCCTTAAACACAACACAAAAAGAAATGAAGAAGTCCAGCACAAAGAAACAAATAAGCTAATGGTCTTTCTTTTCATTCCAAACAACTTAAAAATAAAAGGTATTAAATGATGACTAAGGTAGCATCACAACGTCTCATGTTCAACCTTAACTATTCCTCCAGATGCCTTCAATAGGCACAGCATGGTGGAACAAGTTTAGACAATGAAGGAAAAACCATTTCACATATGTACAACTTAATATCCCACAAGCTTCAGAGAAACATGTCCAACAGTGTCAATGAAATTACTTGTAATTGTCTAGATTAATGCAACTCTGTAAGACAAATAAAAATAAGCCACATTTTATATAGCATAAAGCACATTTTTATGTCTCACAATATTAAAACTGTATTTGTTTGAAGTTGCATCAGTAGCAGAATTTCTCCATTGAAAAAACAGAATTTGCTAAGGATGTGTATTCAGCACAACGTGATCCGCTTGGAACAGCTGTAGTCCTCACTAGAATCTTACTTGGATCTAATTAATTAGAATTAACTTGGCATACATGTACCTTCAGAACAGAAAAAGTTACGCCATTAAATTGCACTTGAGATCGGAGTTCTATAATGATTAAATTGGGCTCATGTTTCAGGGGTGTAAATCACAACTTCTGTTTATAACAAAGGAACAACTCAATACAGACTTTTAAAAATCTGTTCTACTTGTAAACAGCCTCAGTCAGTGATGTTTAAATACAACATCAGTTGAAATACAATGCGTTTATAAAAAAAAAAATGGGAATGAGGGAGGAAGGTCTTGATAACAAATGAGCATACTTTTCATCTTACGTTGCAGTTTTAACGCATATGACAGATTATTACCATAACATTTCTAGAAGGTGATGGGATGATTTGCTAACTAGTGCAGAAGCTGACAAGCAGAAAAACTGCTCAAATGCCTTAAAAATCTATCAGAGGGAGAAGTGAGGCTAAAGCATCATGAATGGCTATTTCTTCTGCCCTTCCTAATCTCCAAAAGCCTTTTATTGGAATTCTTTATTTTGAGGATGTTTTACCAAAGTACCTGGCAAGGCAGTGAGCAACCGACAAACAGCAGTTACAGCCGTTTTCTTCTGCAAAGATGCAGATTAGGTACAAAAATTATGTTGTGCATAACCCAGCACACAAATAATCCTCCATCACTTTGCTGACTCAAGCCAAAAAGCAGAAGTAACTGCTAGGAATGATATTGCACCTGTAAATACATTTCTTATTAATAATTCCATCTCTACTTCTACAAGAAAGCTGGGAGTAATATTGATCAGGCATAAGTAGCCTGACAGCGGTAGCACTCTTCCCAAGAAACCTTTGCGAACTAGCAACAGTTAAGCCTAGTTCTCCAGTTGAAACATTTCTAAATGCAGCATTCTAGCTATTACCTGACAAGATTAATCTTTAAAGAAAAAAAGGGTACAAGAAAGGATAAATGTTATTTCAAATTTACGAACAAGACAAAGAGACAAGACAAGAACAAGACAAGCTCAAAGAGATAAAGACTTTCCCAAAGTCACACAACAGGACTGTGGCAGAGCAGGGAGACAATTTACCCATTCCCAATCAAGTATGAGACATAATTCATTAAGAAACAATTCTCCTCATAAAACATTTCATGCATCTCTTGCCCATCCTAATTTAGACAAGGCTTATGTATCTGAGAACACACACATCAGAAATCTGGGGTTTTGTCACGGGAGTAAGTTTCATCACAGGAGTGGGTCTCACTGCTTACAAGACCAAATTTCAGCCTTAAAATAATCAATGTATAAGTCACCGAGAATTTAGAAGACACGGAATATTACCTCATTATTGCTGTAATGTAAATCCATAGTCTGTCCAAAAGCCACTTTAGCTTTAGCTGCAAGATCTTCAAGTTTAACAGGCCTTGGTAACTGCAGGATCCTGAAACACAATTTAAGTTACATTGAACTTTTTTCTATTATTTACAAAAATCTGGCAACTCATTACTTAACAACAATCTTAAAAATTATTACTAAAACGGCTAAAGATGCTATGCTTTAATCACTTTCCTCCACATTTTGAGTCATTAAAAAAAGAGCGGAAAAAAAAACAGTGAAAGTTATAAGGGATATCATGCATAAAATTTGATCTCATTATGACTATTTTACTGGCTTGCATATGGCTCAAGTTAATGCTTTACATGTCTCCATTCCAGAGGCAAATTCTTAGAAACTTCTAAAATCCTCTACTTCAGAAAACTAAGACACTGGAGTACCGCAGGCTGAGAAGCATAAGCATTAGAAAGGAATTACTCTTAAATTCCCCAGTTTTTGGAAATTCAAAAGACTATCTGATCTGAGGAAGGTAATTAAATTTCACCATCTTTATCATCAAGAGTTACACACTCAGACTGCTGCGTCTATCACTAACTGTGCTTCAGGCATACTCCTGTAAGAGTGGAGCAGCTGTAGGCCAACAACTCAAATTTTCTTTTAGCTCAATGTCTCAAACCAAATAGCACAAAATGCTTGTAACTGACCTTTTACTATAGAAAACTATTGTATTATTTGAGAAACACCACCATTAAACAAGAAAAGATTTTAGAAGTGACTAAGCTAGTGAGGTACATTCAATTCACATTCAAAAAAGAAAGAGCACTCAAATTTTGAGGTAAAAAAATTAGCAAAGGGTAACTGTTTTATCAGCATTTCAGTTGGTACATTGGCTAGGAAACAGTATTGCTTACTGGAATGAGGCTAGAAGCTAGGTCACTTCCAATCAAAAACTATTTTGAAAAAAAAAGCTTTTCAACTCTCACTATAGTTTACAGATTGTAACAAGCCTGGAACTCTGCCCATCTCATTCCACACTCCTTCGCAGAGAGTGCCACACTCACTACTGAAAGAAATGCTGACATCACTTCTCCCTTCCACTTCCCTTTTTAAAATCTAGTGAAAAGCCATTGCATAACTTACTTTTCTTGCATAATTTAATTATTTTATTTTTAGATCTACATGCTCAGGCAACAAAAGTATTATAACTCACGCCGACCTCTGAGCCTGGGCCGCCCAGTACCTCTGGGCAAGCAGGCTCAAGTTACTTGGGACAGTCCAAAACAGAGGTAGGCTC
This sequence comes from Buceros rhinoceros silvestris, assembly GCF_000710305.1. NCBI lineage: Eukaryota > Metazoa > Chordata > Aves > Bucerotiformes > Bucerotidae > Buceros > Buceros rhinoceros. The sequence goes on along the minus strand of NW_010416129.1, from coordinate 24,036 downwards.
ATCAGCACAAAAGCTTGGGAAAGGTATTTTTCCACACGCTCACTTTATGGTTGTATTCATAATGAATTGATTAACTTAGTCCACTGTGAAAGTGAATTAAGATAAACTGCAAAAATGCACTGTCGATGCAGATTGGCAGCGAGTAAACAGTTCTTTGTTTTATATTCACACTACCACTTATTTCACAAGAAATTGCTGGGTAGAAGGGTCCTCAGTTTTCAAAGCTTTTGAAAAGACTGATTTCCTCCAAATTACCTAAAGCACTCAACCATTACTGATGCCCTGTTACACGTAATGTTCAGAAACATGATAGAAACGAGCTGAATAATGTTAATACCTAGAGAACTTCCTGCTGTTTTAGTACCCCATGTAAAGAGAGAGCACGTATTGCCATCAGGACGGATACTTACTGTCCTGAAGCAGCACAGGTTCCATTCTGAAACATTTTTTAATTAAGGAATTTACCATTCCTATTGACAAATAGGATATTACTGCCTATTTCATTAAGTCTTCTCAAAGATCTTATTCTAGAACCATCTCTCTCTGTAGGTATAATGAAGGTTTATGCTTTTAGAAAGAGACAAACAGGCAAAATGAGTTGTTGTCCTGGTTTGAGCTGAAACTTCCTTGTTTTGGGAAATGGACAAATAGAATTATTCCATGCAAATACGATAATTCCGCATTTAATTGGTTAAGGGAGTCAGGTGAAACGTTACGTCGGAAGCCTTTAAAAGCAGCAGGCAGGGGGTGGATCTCTCTCTTGGGCTTCCGGACAGCGGCACGAAGAGAGGACTCCCACGAATCTGCTCTGCCAAGGGACCAAGCCTAAACCAGGCCTGCTAGGCCCGACCTGCAGATCGACCAGGCCTGGCCTGAAACTGAAGACTACAGACTCTGAACTGTTTTGCCATGAGTCCTGTCCCGTCTGAATCGGGTGAGAATATTCGAATTCCCTGGCTGCTTTTGTGCCGAGAGCTTTTCTGCTTTAAAATCTGTCCGCGGGGTTTCTCCCCCCCATATCACAACCATATCTGCACAGAATTGTCAGCTGACTTCTGTAAAAGCCTTTGAGCAGTCATCAGAACATAGATACATAGAGGTGGATGTTTGTATACTTTAAGCATGTACATCATTCACCTCTCATACACAAAATCAAAAGAAATTTCAACTGATTATTCGGAATTATCAACGAAAACAATCTAATAAAAGTCTAATAAACATTCCCATTACGGTTCTCAGACTGCTTCCTCCAAAGTACAATTCAATATTGAGCTTTAAGATCTAGGCTTCTCCCTCTGAGTGTTACAGCAACGATATATTACCATGCATTTATTGCGCACATGTTGCAAAAAAAAAAAATTATTTGCTGGTCTATTCATATTTGAGACACATGCTAACGATCTAAGTAATTGTTCTAGACTATAAACATCCATCTGAAGGGTAAACAAATGAAGGATATTACATGGGACATAGCTACAGCAAGATAATTTTGCATTTTCTGTATACTCAGACCCCATATTTTCAACATATTTTCTCCTTAAATTGTGATCATATCAAAGTTAAATGTAAGCTCAAACCAAGTACACTCAGATATGTGAAACACTGTCCGTTGAGAATTCACTATAGGAATGCAACAAAACTCTATAAATAAAAGTCAAGACTGTCCCCTATGTTCCCACCTTACCTTTTTTCACCTCGATGTTCAAATTTGACTCTAACATCATTCTGTAAGAAAGAAGATAAAAGTACCACTATTAGTTTGTTACTTACTACCTCCTTTAATGAAGGCCATGAAATCCCATTCAATATTTCTACATCAGAAGTAAAATCCTTAAGCAGTCCACACTAACTTTCTGTCCTCTCCAACATACCAAACATTTTAACAAGCTACTTCTGCTGAGATATCTGATAGAGGCTTAAAGTGTATAAAAAAATATTCTGAAGTAAAACAAATGTTTCTGTAAGTAAAGACAGTCTTTTCTATCAATATATTTTAATATTATAACAGATTCGTGAAATCAAATTTCATGTGGAACTGATTACCAAAGAATTCTCTACCATGAACAGGCAGGCAGATTTATCTACCATAACAGGTTTTTATATACACTTTGGAGCTGAGTGTTCCAGGTTTAAGAAACATACCTTGTTTCATAAATATTAACATAGAAACCCACACATGCAATTAAGCCAGAATTCATGCAATCAATTTCCCCAATAGCAAAGACACCTGTAAATATCTGCAGTTACAGGGAAATAAAATTGTTTTGCAAAATTGTAATTTTAAGAATCATATTGTATTAGCAGCTATTGCAGGAAAAAAATTATGCCTTCGGCCATGGAGATTATATCCAAACAATAATGCTGTATATTCCAAAAGAATTTGTTGATTCAGCGATTACTTTCAAAATTCACAAATTTAAACAATATGACAAACATGCATTTCCCCCTCACCACTACCATTGACACCATTTACATTCAGAAATGGCTCAACTATTTTTCCTCTAGCTTTCTAAACATGTATTATATTCAAATAATTTGGGTTCATATGTGCACTTTCTACAATGTCTAAAGTCACTGCTCAGAATGAGTCATGTGACACTAGCAAAGCCCCGGTGTTATACACTGAACTCTTCACTTTTAAAGCACAGAATGAAAAAGATGTAGCCAGTGGTTTCCGACAACTGAAGAGCCAACTATATTCAAATACTTCAACAGGTTAAAACAATACTGAATTAACTGACGTTTCATGAAATACTGGACTATCAATTAAACAAACAGAGTTAACTCAACAGGGCTATTGCAACAATTTGGGTAACAATCTACACCCTCTCCTCACCTAATCTCTCCATATAGTAGTTTCAATCTATCAACTAGGTATCTGCAGAAAAAAACCCACAGCTGTTAAGAACTCACATTTCCAGCATATGAACAAACAAACAAACAAAAAAAATCAAGGTCAGAGACACAGTAAAGAAGCTTGAGTATGTTTCAGCTGCGTACTGACATTCTTTACGTATTATGTATTCTTTAGTATAATATGGCTGACAAATAGGCAATCTAATACACCTATAAAATTCATTCCAAAGCAGCATTCCAAGTGAGAGATACTAGCGCACTCGATAATTTAACATAGTCTAGTACCAATCAAATAATAATAAAAATAAATCTACAAAGTGTCAAAACACGCTATAATCTTCAATTTATCAGCATCAGAGTCATTTAAGCACACAATATAATCTGGTCTGAAATGACACCATTTCATTTTGCTGCTAAATTAAGAACGTGAACAAAGAAAATGGCAGTACACGTGGGAGACCAACAGCTCATTCTGGTATGCTCACTGGGCTAGCAAGAAAAATGATTATAGAAGTCACAGCAGGACATTCTGTGTTCAATAGGTTAGTAAGGATATTAAAGATTACCTGTTTTTTAGGTGAAGATGATTTTGGTTTTCCTGTTTCTTGCTGAGGCAACACAGGACGACTGGCCTTGTGAAGCACAGCCAAATCCTGCATGATTGAATTCAAAGCTTGCTGCTCATCTGCTCAGAGAAAAAGACCAGATAAGAGAAGTGTAAAGGACTGTTCCATTTGAAGTGCATTACTGTCTCCTTTCACAGTTAAGCAGACATTATTCTAAAATCTAAATGCACACATTACAACACACAACTGCCAAATTAAAAAAAATTACTGCCACGTTGCAAGCATTTTTATTTTATTTATTATTAACAGTGTTTAAGGAAATAAATAGCTTAATCACTAAACACATTTAAATAGCACATTTAAAAAACTGAAGTCAAAACAGAGATTGACAACTCTACAGATCTGCCAGCTGTATTAACAAGAGAAGGGTGGGGAACAACAAAAAGGTTTATCTACTTTGTTTCAAATAATAACCATGGATGAGATGTTAACTAGAAATCTTCTTCCACTCGCCAACTCATAAAATAAAGAAAAAACAAAAGCAAGTACTACTCCTGAACAGGTACAGCAGCACACATAGGAAGATTACAGAAACTCCCAGTGGAACACCTCAGCTGTCTAAGCATCTGCTGATGGCCTGCAGAGTAATTTAAAAAACCCAACACACCACAGAACTTTCCCAGGACTGCAAACTTAGGGGTTTTTTAGGGCTTACAGGAGTAATTCACAAAAAGAAACAAACACTGGACCCAGGGGACAATTTAGGGGCAGCAGTGCTAAGCAGCTTAGAGTTTAAGTTCATACAGAATTTTAAATCCTGATGATCTGCTGCAGGTGTGACGGTCTGAGGCCACGCTAGACAGGATCTGCCCTGGAACCAGGATGCTCCGTTGGAGAGAAAAGCACTCCGGAGCTCAAAGCCTGTACATCCATCACTAAGGGAAATTTATTTGACACTAACATTTTGTATTAATTCCTTGCCACCGCAACAGTATACTATATTCAACATGCATCTCAAACACTGGATAACAAAAATTAATCTACAACAGGGTAGCCTTTACACTACCGCATAATGGATATGTTTGTTGAAGAATTCATTGCTCAGTGCTGTAATTTACAATGAAGAGTATTTCCCAAACAAGGATCTGAGAAAAGTTCAGCATTAAAGCCAGCAAGCAAGCATTCCAGCTACTCAGCAATGCTGAGAATTACATCGTACTCCATTCAAATATAACCAAATAGATTAGTCATATCAGGAAATTGTGGGATTTCAGTGTTATAATTTCATAGATTACTAACAGATCAGAAAACTGGTCTGAAAAGGAATCTTTGATCACTCATGTTGTCATTATTCATAACTCCAAGATATGCAAATCTATAAAAGCGAATTCTGCTGGCAATATTTAATGGCAGAACTGAAGGCATTCTTGCAGCTCAGTTATTCCTTTCTCATACTAAAAGACACTTCAAAACTTCCCACAATTAAAAAAGTTAAACTATTTTATTGTGATAGAGCCTCTTCTAGTGCTCAGCAATAAAAATAATTTGTTCTTTTAGCCGTTGATTGGAAGAGGTTTAATTCCCAGTGGTCACTACGTAGCATATTTCATACAAAGGAAACCAAAGCATCTTGGCAAAGCATTTAAAGTTTATTGAATATCTGAAACGACTCAGTAGCAATTGCTCTCACACAAAATGTTGGAGAATATCAGAAATCTTAAGTGTTGTATTCCTAGATCCAGCTATTTTAAGTATGAGATTAAGAAAAAAATAGCATAACAATAAAATTAACAAAAGCAATACAAAAATGTGTGTTTTGGTTGGTTGGTTTGTTGAAATTTTTTTGAGGTGAATACAGTAACAACTTGGTCAACTCATTAAAGAGCCATGCAAATTGAAAAATTCACATCAAATTTGAAGTAATAGATAAATGTGCTACATATTAGGAAAAACAGTTAGACCAGCTACATAGCCCCAACTTTGCACTGGAATGACACAAGACAATACCATAAAATTCCTTAAATTAGGTTTTGTGAAGTTACACAGCCAAAGCACACATTTCCTAGGAATAGTATTACATTAGTGGTTTTGGTCTTCAGTAGAAATGAAGTACCTGAATTAATTTTTTATATATTTTACACACAAGACTTACCCATAATGGCAGTAAGTCTGAAAACTTAAACTTCAGGGAAATGGTTGCTTCATTCGCATTATTTTATTTCCTAAAATGCAAAACCAAAAATACACAATTATTGAAGTTGTCAAAGTCACGTAAAATAGTCAACTCTTCTTTGTTTATGGGCAGTTTTTCTATTATTCTGCATATCAAATATGCAAATGAACAACACATAAGATAGCATATGACAGGTATTGTCCCCAGACCTTCACTGGGATCTGAGCTACATAGATAGACTGTCAAAAGACACAAACCCCAAACTAAATATTTTTCTAGTCTTATGCTGATTTTAGTCTCTATCTACAGCCCCAAATGATGACTGGTAGCTTAATTAGCCGTAACACAGCTATATGGGATACCCACTACTCCAGATTATTAAGAACCGATTCTTTTTCTACAGATTCTTGTATCTGGTGTTTAAAGTTCTTTGTTCAAAACTACATATACATACATAATTCATATATATATAAATATGAAACAGCACAAATCAAGAGGCATCAATACCTACTGATTAAATAAATGACAAAACTTTAATACTACATTTTTTTCATCATAATTCAAGAGCATTACACAGATACACCAATGTCCATGAAAGCAAACACCTCTGGAAGACACAGCAGGTATTAACTTTCAATATACAAGTTATCCAGAAAACCAGAAACATCGGGGGGATGTTTATGAACAAATTCTGTCTATCACAGTATCTTAAACATTGGCCAACTGAAAAAAAATTTTTCTATTTTTCACTAATTTCCAATAATTAAGGACCAATTAAAATAATCTATGAGAAGCTATTATGAAACTTAACAGCAAAAACCTGAAGATATATCCCTAAACAGACCATGAGATTTGTTGCAATACAGGCTACCACAGAAATAATTCAGAATTTTTAATGAAAGATCATAGAAGAAAACTAATTTCTTGAGCAGTCACTGCCACCAAGCAGGGAGAGCTTATTCCCTCCTCCCTTTTCCTGGACCATCCAGCCTTCTGACTCAGATGAAAGATCTGCCTTACTCTGATAAAACAGACAATTTCCCTGCAAGTTCAAAGGAGCTACACCAACAGAATATTCCTTTTTTTTTTTTTCCTTCTTTTTTAAACAGAATGTTTTCTCATGGTTTAGTTCCCTACCAGTGTCAAATGACCCCTGATGCCAGCACAGGGCCACCCGTGGGAGCACACCACTGACAACAGAGGAGAGATGGGCCATCTGTTTCAGGACTAGCCAGTCAGGCTTCTTTGCCTGAATATTCTGCCAATTCTCTAGCTAACAATAAATTAATTACAATTTTCCAAAGCACTTCTGAACATCTTCAGTTAGGCATCTAAGACTTTCTGGCATTGGGTCTCTGGCGTACTCATTTCACGAAAACAGGTTTTTTTAAGCAGCATTTACCTCAGCAGTGGAACTAGAAAGCTTCAAGTACTTCTGGCATATTTTTCAGCCATATAAAGGTCTCTGCTGTAGACTGCCTTTTACCTACAGATCAGATGACTAATCTGCTATTGTCTGTCTCAAGCTCCATAATAACCAAGAAGGGATCAGGCTTTTAAAGAAGATCCAGAAGTCTCACTCTGCAATCAGAGATCAGTTCAGTTGAGAGAGCATGCAAGAGAGCACATTAGAACTAAATAAAGCTGAAAATATGATTCAAGCGTATTCAGAGTTACACACTCCCAAGATATGGGCAGCCTCAAAATAGTACCTGAAAAACTTCAAAGTGCTGTGGGAAAGACTCTCCCGACTAATGCTTTGTAAAGTATTAAAGCCTGCAAGAGTGCAAGAAGTATATCTTGCCTGGGCTGATGGCAGTCTCAAGACACAGCCCCAATTTGTAGTACTTACATGGTACCAGCCTCTTGATGCTACCACAGTGGGAGATAGAAAAATCTGCTAAAAAAAAAAAACCAAAACTTTGTGTTGCTCTATAACAGAAAAGGAAAACCATGAAGATACAAAAGAAAGGGATTTGTACTAATCTTCAGAGAGGAAAACAGGGACTGAATTTTCATTTATTTGCCAAATGGTAGTAGCCAAGATCACTCACAATAAGGACAGACTCTTTGGGTCTTGCTCTCACATAAGATGTCAGGAGATCTTGTTTACTTAGTGAACTAAGATTACCTTGTAGACTCAGATACAACTAACTGTCTTCCCCATGTCTGCTGCTTTATATTTTTTGCATCTAAGAGTCATAAAAGCAAAACAGAACACATATTCAATTATTTCCTATGCTATGTTTTTTTGTATCAGCAGTGGTCTTGGGGGATCTTCCAAAGTATTATTCATTAAAGTGCCTATGAAACATTTAAATTCTATATTCGATCCAATTGTCTTAAACTGAAAGTTAGTGTCAGTTTCATAAAATGTCTGATTTAATTAGCTGTCTTAATGCATTAGACAGAAAAATGTGTTTCATCACTCTGAAGGAAGTACTTTTGTAATACTTTCTTGTAAGCATTTCAAAGAAATACAAAAGTTCTATGAAGCCTTTGAAATCTCTGCCATGCTTTATGAAAACAAGTTGTATTTCCAAACAAAAACACCCCAGAAGTTCTTCCTCAACATAGCTTGGAAGAGGAAGCTATTCCTCTTGGAATAGCTTGGAAAGCTATTCCAAATTTGAAAGCTCAAGCTATTAGAGCTACAGGGCTCAGGGAGGCAAGCTGAAGAAAAAACATCTTAGGAAACACCTTCTGCAAGTTCCTCCAGCTACAAGAATTCATGCTTTAGTATTAATCTGTGGCATCTCTCATTAGAGCATAAGCTAATGAGCAAGCATCCACTTTTTCCTTCCACTTTGTTCTTATTCCTAAGAAGGGAAAAAAAAACAAAACAAAACAAAAAACACATCACGAAACAAATCAACCCTAGAAAAAACCTAGATCTCTCTGAATAAGTTTGGGACTTTAGTTAATCATCTCTCTTAACCAAAATTTGTTCTGTAAGGCATACTTAATCACCAACTAAACAATATTTTGTTAGCATTTAGTGTCTCTTAAAAAATAAGCTAACAACAAAAGAACCCCACCAAACAGGTGATTCAAAACGAACTTTATGAAGACTTCACCTTTGTGAATTGAGAAAACATTTCTGATTTCAACTGCTCATTTTTGCAATGTACTGTAATAACACGGCAGTAGTGGGGAGAGTAAGCAAAAACAAACCGACAAAAATAAACATTTTTTAATTAAAGAATAAATAGTCAGTAGAAAGTGAAAAAAGCATACCCCAATCCATGGTTATGAAGCAGCCTTAGCAAAACACACACAGATTAGATAACAATCCAGGACAAAAAGGAGCTGAAACAGAGAAAACTGGAACTCAGAGAAAGATTCAGGAGAACCAAAAGCAGCACCATGCAAGAGCAGATGCAAAGGTAGAATAAGATTATGTGAAGGCATTGCAGAGAGACACAAGCAGCATGAATTTGAATGTAATTAAAGAAAGGACGACAGAGAGTGAATTTCAAAAAGGTGATGATGTGATAAGAGTAGCAAACAAAGAATAATATCCTAGCAACAGCATTTTGGATATAAGGGTGGAGAGATGGTGATTCATATTCATGATTCACTTCTCATCAGCCACCTTCCACACAGCCTGGAAGCCTTTCAGAATCTGAGCAAGCCACTGAAGGAAGAAAATATCCAGGTGATTCTTGGAAGTTGTTTTTGGCTTTCTCACAGCAAATGAAACAAAGCCTAAGGGCAAATAAGTCATGCAGACAGTAATCTAGCTGTTCAAAGACTCTCTGCTAATTGCCCACATGCATACAGTTCTATCATAAACGCAAGGTTAAGTTTACCTCTCAGTTCCTGAGAGATAAAAGTACCAAACACTGGTATACATATTACATCGTCTCTCGTGACTGACTTGGTCACATCCAAAAAAAATCGTAGACTAGGGGGAAAAAAAGCTTTACCCTCACATTGCAGAGAAAGAAAGCAAGCCGATGCTATATTAAGAGAGCTAGAAAGGTTGTTTCAGTTCTTTGGAATATGGAGATACAGAGTGTACAGAAATGAACCTGTTTCTACAGTACAATTTTTGAAGAGTAAATTTACCTACAATGAGGGATATTAATCATGTGAGAACTTAAAGACAGTATATAAACACTTCAGAACATAAACCAGCTTTCAGGCTGTCTCATTAAAAATCCAGAAGAACAAATACAGTGAAGCAAGCAATTTATCTTAGACTGATTTTGTAGGAGTTTCAGACTTGTACAGTAACACTTTACCTACATAGAAAGGTACCTTACACTTTTGGAGTCCAAACCAGTTCCAATAGTGGGGCAGGAATCTCAAGGATATCAATTCCCTACAAATTTCCACGAAAATAAATGAGTTTGAGGATACATAGGTCTCCTTCTTCCATCAAATCAAAATGACACAGTGTGAACTCAAAAGAAAGATGCACTATAATTATTCCAATTACAGGTAAAGATTAATTGGAGATTATACTACATTAGGCATAAGTGAGTTAAACCAACGAGAAACCAAAATTTGCTAGTAATGCTATTCAGAGACATACTTGTCCATGAAAAAAAAAATGCAGATAATACAAAGAGCCAGGTAAACATGAAGAGTGAGAGTTCAGCAGTAATTTTTCAGTCAGTAGAATATAGAAAACTATAAAAATCATTTCATAGCAAGAAGAATGAGCCAGACAAAATGGTTTTACGCCCAAAATATTACTTTTAAACAATCTAATGCTTGGTCTCATACAACCAACCTCTTATAAATCACAGTAAGCAAGGCTGACAAAACCTCAGCTGATCACCTAGTCAAAACCACTTACTTAACCTTTAACCAAAATCACATGCAGCACTGCTTACTGAACAAAAAGCCACCCTTTTCAAAGAAAACAAAAGCAGCCACAGTAACAAAAATCATGAAGAACAGAGAAAAGAGAAGCAAGGAGCAGTAACAAGAAAAATATTTAAACTGGTAACAGAAAGGCCTGATAATAATTGGAGCCTAACAATAATACATCAGATCTGAGTTCAGGTTTTTGAGAATTCAGATCTTTAACATACTGTAATAGTACGTAAAAGATGTTCTCAGGAGAAGTAGGAAAGGATGAGAGATTAAAGTAATCCAAATCAAAAGCTAATGACACATGATAACTTAAGGTAAAATCTGGAGAACAAAACAATAAAAACTTTGGAGCATTAGAAATTGTTTAACTGTTGAATGAAATAACTGAAATATTCTTCATTTCACAATACTATGGGATCTTTTAAAATAAAAAGATATTGGAGGGTAATGAATGGATAAAAGTTTCTTCAAAAAAAGCTGTTAAAGCATTTGATTCCAGCTTTCTTTGCATACCTCAAGAAATCTTAAGGTCTGGAATTGGCAAGAAGGAATCCTGCCTATCAACACCATGCCAGTAAGGGCACATGCCACAGTATACTGGTCAGTATACTTCTAAACATTGCCCTGAATTTTCTCACTCTCTTGTAATTAAACCAGTTTATTCAGAACCCCAAGCAATTTTAACTTACTGTACAAACTGAGCATCCTCAAACACATAGAACCACGACCCAATTACTTCTATCAGCAAAATGGGCTTCATAAAGCAATAGCACCCAAATTATTCAAAATTAACAGAGGCTTGGGGGGGTAGGGGGGGTAGGCTAGGGGGGTGCTGTTTAAATAAAAATATATTAAGAGGAAAAAAACCCCCACAACTTAGATGTGTGTGTTCTACCGAATTTAGATGGTGAAATAGCAAGTGGTGATAAAAAACAGGAAGAAACAGCCAGCATCCATTTTTTTGTTCTGGTTTTGAAAGAAATCAAGAGGATGTATCCGAACCACAGCACAGCGTTACTGGAATAGAAATTTCACCATCCACAACAACAGAGAGATACAATGCACTTTGTAATACACTTCAGGTCAAACATTTTAAATTAAAGATCCAAGGACTTACAAGAGTCTAAATAAGGTTCCTTCACAAAATTAGTGGTTCAGCTGTCTTGCAAATATCTGGAGAACAGGAAGATTCTAGTGGATTGTAAATATTGTATCAATAACTGAGAAGGGTGAAGAAAAGGGTCAAAAAGATGCTGATTATTTACTTCCACATCAATTCAGAGTAAAATAATGTAATAATTAGCTTGGTTTCTAGCAATAAATGCTTTGATTTCAAGGATTATCATTACTATTATTGCCAAGCAAAATATGGCTTCTTGAAATGATTACAGATTAGTTAACAGCGGTAACTACAGCAATTACCCTGCTTAATTTTTTCCGACGTATTTGACTAATTATCACATGACATTTTAATTATTTGCTTTAAAGCCTCAGGTAACAGGAAACTCAGTTGATGGATTAAAATAAAATATTTTGAGATCTATATTCCCATTTATGAACATGATTCCTAGTGCAACCCACTACAGATCAGCAATGATCAGGTAGGCACCATGAGATGTTCAAGTTACAGCTTAAGCGAATGACCCGAATCACAGTAAAAAATAGTCACAGTCCAAAAAAATGTATTTAAACACAGTTATATATTTTAAATGCATATAATAATTTATTGTGATGCCCCTCCTTCAATATTAAAAATATTAAACACAATAAAATTTAAGATATAAGCTGCATTTATGGTGCTAAAACTAACTGCTTTTTGAGGACTACTTTTTGAGCTTTTATCCTCCCTGCAACAGGGAGGGCATCACCTACAATTAGAAGCATGGGTATTTTATGCGAGACTAAATATTGTATTTCATTATGTTTATTCAATAATGTTTTTGCATTGAATACATTTTGACATAAAAACAATAATTTAGGAAATTGTAAAAAAAATGTTGCAGCTTCAAAATTGGACAGTCTTAGCAACAGACAATTCAAAAGAACTATTAAATCACAATGCAAAATTATCTAACGTAAGTGCAGCACAGAATTAAAGAGGGATAATGCAATCCTCATGGGTATAAAAATGCAGTGTATGCAGAAGCCATCTTGCTCCTCTACACAACCTACAGATAGGTCCAGTGCAGAGTATGCAGACAGCCAAGTGTGGGATGGCTGAAGCATCAGTACCTTTATTGCTGATACAGATTCATCAGCTATCTCTATGATGTACAGACTTGAAATTTCTTGAACAGAAGACTTTTTAAATCTTCCTGGCAAGCAAGAATAGTTAGCTTATGTCTCCTTTGGCATGCAAGACCATGTAGATTTACCTCATCATGATTTAGTATTTGTTTATTTTCTGAAAAGAATGGTTACTAGCTATACTCCTTCCAGAGTTCAATTTTAAAAAAACCCACAAAACAACCAGCAAACCAAAACCAAACAAAAACAGACTTGCATAAAACACAATTTCTAATTATGGACATTGTCCTCCTAGTAATAGGACAGATAAAACTTTAAAAAGCAATGCTGTCAGTTCTAGCACTGCAAACGCAGCTCATCTCTCAAAGTACCTGGAGAAACAGACTTCAGAATGAACTGAAGGATCCAACAAGCCCAGTGACAAAAGTAAAATTTCGTCCTACTCAGATTAAATCTTTAGTTCCTGATGTTTTATAAACTCTAACTTGACACATTCATATAACATTTATCAGCTTGATGAACAATGATCTTGACTTGAAAAAGTTAAAACATGGTGGGGAATGTTTGAGAATGCAAGGACACAGTTTTTAAGGACTGTTCTCATAAAAATGCAAAGTAGCAGATAATTTAGTTCAAGATGAGTTTATTACAAAATTATGCTTTTCAGATAAATATCTTAACACTTACAGCAATATTCACCAAGAGTTAGTGCAGTCTAGGAAAGCTAATCTCCCTACACTTCCTCTACAGTTGATAGGGAGAGATAAGCGTATTTAGAGAGTTTCGAGGCACTTAAATGCAAGTTTCCTGCTTTGAATGAACCTCTTCTTTCCAAATGGTATCAAGAGCCTCTACTGGCTTACCCTTCAAACCCCACTCCAACTACACAAAAAAGATAAGACTGTAATTGGCCTCAAACAGAAAAGCACTTACTTTCCTCAACAAGACCTCTTTCTTCACCTAATTCAAGTTTTACAGAACTCCTCCGTTTCCTGTATCTGTTACTGCCGCAGCAGCAGCAGCCAAAGCACTCTGACAGCTCATTTCTCGACTTAACTGAAGAGTGACTTTGCTGATAGATCAAGCAAATCTGCCTTGAAAGTCACAATGATTTCTTAAGGCCTGTTCATGACTCCAAGAAAAAACCCCAAACTATTATGAAACAGACATACGCATTTCAAATTGAGAAAGGGTCACAACAGCTGAAGCTTGCAGACAGATGCCACAGTGACACCTTGCAAAATATTTTAGTGTTGTCAATTTTGCAACAGAACATACTGGCTAGAAATAGACTCCTCGTACTCCTCTACTCTTACCCGAAACTGGATTTTCTTACAAAATTATGTTAAAAAGTAATAGAGACAGTTCACTGGGGTACAAACAACTGCATAACTGTCTCCAAGTCACTCTGGCACCTTGGAATTTTATCACCACCACTGTGGTGGAAAGTCTCAGAGCATCACAAAACTAAGAACAAATCTGTTACCCTTAACTAAGCTATATGGTACACAAACTGATTAATGCTATACACATCATAAAAACACTTAAGGCTTGCTCAGTATATTAAGATAACGTTACAGTGCCACAAAGACACAGAGTAAAACGCTTCTGTGATGTAACTTTTTCCTGATTTACTATCTTACATGAACCGAATAGCCCCATAAAAGGCTTCTCAAAGAAAACAGGTGTACGGAATTTTAATCTATGCAATGCCATGAGACATGCACTACAGAGAGAGTCATCAGCTTGAGGTACCTCTGTTTCTTGTCCTGAAAACCTCAGTGGTGCTCTTGGCTCAGCACTTGCTGCTGTCATTTGGAGGATTTCTGGTGCTGTGGTGAGTGGCATCAGTGGTAGCTTTACTCCCAACATGACCAGCAAGTTAAAGTAAGTGCAAAGAAGGGCTAAAAGTGTTAAAATGTAAACCACCCGTCATTACAAATGTAACTGCACGTGCCCTATCCAAGATACTACTGCATCTAAACACTTTAATGTGTATCACAGACAGTTCACAATGTATACCTTAAAATAATACAGTATCTCTCTCCTGCTTCTAATCTAACTCAAGACCATCAGTTAAGCTAAAGAACTAACTCTACACAGTAAGCAAACTTAATCTAACCAGCACTACTGGTATTGGCAGTTCCTGCAATCCTTACAGCTCTAAGAATGGAAGACTGTGCTACAACCAGTGATAAATAAGTGAACGTTAAGAGTAACACTTCACTACAAAAATAAACCTATCACAACAACTTAAAATCTATGAACATTATTCTTTAAGCAAAAATACTCAGAAAAAAAGCAGGCTTTCAGCAGAAACTGAGTATTGCAAACAAGTGGAGCATTTCAGTTAACGTGTGAGAGCAATTACATACAAATCAGTCAGATTTTGCTCTTGAGAACACACAGAAGAAAGCACATCTTTAAACTTCATTAACTATGCTACCCTTTCCAGTTCATCTTCCAGTTCTGTGACCATGATGGGTTGACAGACAACTATTTCGGGGAAAAAAGGCAGATAATCAATCCCACTGTCCATTTCTACAGCTAGTATTAATATAAATATCTATCTTCAGGTGCTAAATCCAAGAAAAATCCTGTTTTTCCTCAGTATAACCACCACATTTGACAGCACCTTCCATTCAGATCAAAACTCACCGATTTCACAGTTGCAGCAGTTGTGAGTTTTAATCATGGCTGCAAATCTCACTACTACCATTTCAAATAAAGTACCAAAAAAAAGTGAACACAACACATATGAACCTTTCTGATTACCATGATCTATCTATGACACCCTTCTGTGACACTAGTAAAGATAAAACCTTATTTTCTAGGGACATTTTTGTGTGTCTTCACAGTGGAGACACCTCAGTCTCATTTGCTACACATCTTCCAAATTTTGCAATAAGTCAAGGAGGAATCCTCCTCAGCAAACAGCCTCGGTTAAGTACTATCTTACTCATTCCTCAAAGCATAGCTCTTCCTGCATACTACATAAGGCAGCAATACAATGAGGATATCCAGAGTATGGTAATATAATTACAATTTTTCTTATCTTCTTCCACTACCTTGACATCAAGTTTTCCCACCCCTTTAACACACCATCACCTGGAGCTTCTGCCTAAAATGCCTTTCCTGGCTCACACTCCAGTCTTCCTAGTTCCGTACCCCACGTGCTCTCTCTCCATAATAACTCGCATTAACCCTGCCCACGCAGTCAGACACTTCTTCCATTATTTCTATCCTCAATAATAAGAACATAAAAAGCAAAAGAATCCCAAATACACTAACATGGAATATTTAAGTAGGATAAGACATGCATGAGCCATACAGATTTCCAGCACAGCATCGAAAAAAAATCCCTGAATCAATCTCCAATTTGAGAGCAAAACATTGAAAAATGACAACAACAACGAGCAATAAATTTAACCAAGGAGCCACAGATATGGGTGGACCCAGATCTCTCATGTTTGGAACCATACAGAGGGCTCAACAGTACCACTGAGTATACAGGCAAGTGTGTACTTAATATACATTAATGGAAACTCAGAAAACCTTGTGTGCATGCACAGGTAACACATACTATGCAAAGCGCAAAGATTTTTTTTTACCCACATGCATGACTGTGCATCATTCCTGCAGCCAGCAGGTCAAAATGGTCAAAAGCTCATCAGCTTTTTAGCCATATTCAGTAGACACAGTTTTGAAACTGGATGACCTACATAGGCCAATACTCTAAGATACTGCTAAGCCGTCCAACTAAACTCTTTTTCACTTCGTGCTTTGGTAACAATCTTTAGCTTCCTGTGAACCAGGAAAAAAATGCAATTCAACTCAATCCCTCATAATAACATTTAATCCAAAATGCAACAATAAAAATCTAGCTTTGTCAAAACACAAAGAATCAAGTGCAAAGACATAAAGGCAACGTATCCTCATCAAGTTTCCTTCTTGCAGCTCCCATAGCACTCCCCTTCACCACAGGTACCAGACCAACACGATGACATCTCTATGACACTACATCATTGTACTTTCCCCTCAAGTAAAAATGTAAGAACACTCATAAACACAGCTAATAAGTTAAACTAACTACAGACTCAGAAGTTCCAGAGGAAGGATTACTATGCACAGGCCCACATCTAATCACCATCTTTAAGGCCACAGTTCGACTGCTAAGGTTGCATTTCTGTCAAGGGAGTAGTCCTGCTTGTCTACAGTAGCTGCTGCTTTCCAGCTGAACCTCAAAGACAGGCAGGAGATCCAGAGCAAATAGATGAACCAGCTGAAAAGATTTATTTTATGTTTTAATTAACCATCAGCTAAATGATCTCACAATTCTACAGTGCCAATATCAACACAAAGAAAGGAGCAAAAACTCATGCTGGAACTACTCTTCTTGGTCACTGCACTCATTTGGATCTTTTAAAAAAGACCTTTATAAAATGGTATGTGTAATGCAGGGATTCCAAGGAACTAAAAACAGTTAAGTGTGACCTATAACAACTAAAAAAGAAATAATGAACATATGGGTTATTATGATAGAGCAGGGAAGAGTAGATATCGCTGTTCCAAAAGAGACCCTCACTTCCCAATCTCTTGGTGCACTCCAAAAATGTATATAGAGAGGTGAACTCACAGTCATCATCATAGTCTACCTGGATTTCCAGTACTGGAGAAGTCTCACCAAGGGCTTTCTTACAGTCACAGCATAATAAAGAAGATCCCTGCATGAATAAATTGCTTAAAATACAAAAAATGTAGGACACACATAGTTGGTGTTCTCACAAGGAAGGATACCAGTAGGGTTCCACGAGAGCCTGTGTTGTTCAACATATTCTAAATTATCCAAGAAACAGGAGCAAGGTGAAAAGTTTTCATACGTACTGTATTATCAATATTATGTTATTCGGGAAAGCAAGGAAAGGGCTGACTACAGTAGAGGAGGTGGTCTTTATCAGACTAGGGAACTGAGCAATAAAGCAGATGATAGCCAGCACAGGTGAATGAGTGTGATGCAAGTCAGAGGGCAAGGGAGAGAAGGGAGAGATGCAGTTCTAACTTTGCACATAACAAACCAATGGGCTTTGAACTGAATACTGAGAGCATTCAGAAATGAAAGCCAAAGTTAGGAATTATTATGAAAAAAACCCAACAAAACAGTCCAAACCAGATCACTGTCTGCCCATCTTGAATATCACTAGCAGTCCTGGGGCCTTGAGCTCCAGAAGAGGACATGGCAGACTCCAGTAGTTTAAGATAAAAGATATTATCAAAGGCATAGAATGGATTCTGCAGTGGGGGGGTGGTGGGAGAACAAAGAGGCAAGTTAGGACTCTTTGGTTTCAGAAATATTCAGGTGGCCAGAGAAAGCAATAAAGGGCTACAAAATCATAGGGGGAACAGGGCGACAGACTGTTCACTCTCTTCCAGAAGAAATGTGGCACCAGAGGAAACCACTAAAAACTAAGTTTTAAAAAAATAGTTATATTTCAACATAACAAACAGCACACTTATAAAATTTTAGAAATCCTTTGATAAGAAAATTTGGATGCCAGATATTTAGCTGCACACAAAAAAAACTGACTGGTCAAGTTTGAGGATAAAAATCCATAGGTTATTAGCAACACTGTCCTGGGTTCAACATTCTCAAACCGCGACAAACACGAAAACCACACCAGATTTAGAACAAAACTTGACTCAAAACAGTGAGGGATTGAAAGAATATTCATGATCAGCATTATACATGCTTGTCCTCTTCTCTCTCTTCCATAAGCATTCATTTATGCTCACCACTAGAGGAAGAATATTGGATTATCTTCTGTCTGATTTCATTACAAATTAAGATTTTACCTCAAATTTATCTAGCCACTTCACCAATAACATTTAGATTTACATTTTCAAATCTCTTTTCGTATTCATGATAGTGCCAATATCACAGACACAGAGTGTTATTGGATATTCTCTGAAGGAACTTGCTTTAAAAAGTCACTCATTACATTATCCACCCCATCCCTGTCTGAAGTTACTGCACTTACCAGCACCACCAGTACAAGAAACACTTTTCTAACTACTGTTTCATATCCATTCAGTTACCATCAGGCCATTATGGAAAAAAAATACCTGTGCTTGAAGGCTTCAAGGTTTGCCATTCCAATTGATTTTTATAAAAAGTCTCATGCTGGAGTTACAATAATTGGGGAAGTGCTAAAAACAGACAGTCAGTGTGACAAAACAACAATTAAATACAGGCCGAGCTTTACCAACTGGTTTTCAGCAGTTAGATTAAAAAAAATAATAAGGTTGACAATTCTCATGTTCTTCAGTAGAACATCTTTCCTTAGATTTTCTTCAGAAGTTCAATTACTGCTTGTATCAGTATTTTAGTTCTCTATTTCTTTCACTTAATTTCCAACAAGAGGTTGATCCATATGTTTTCCAGTTTTCAAATCTTTGTTCAAAGGTGAGGCTGTATTTCCCATGGTTATCATTTCGGTAACATGGCATTCAAACTGCTGGCATTTACAAAACTCTCTTGTCTCAATTATTCTAAAATAATTTTGAGGATAGGTAAGAGGTAATCAACATCGACTACTTAAATACTTCTTCCTAAAAGAAACTAAAGGTCTTCTTTAATAACCATTATTGGTGTCTCTTTCATATTTTGTGAAGGCAGTGTTGCTGAAAAAATCGCCCAATTTGTCCCATCTGTGATCTAGCCTCAAAAATTATGGATAAAATAATTTATGTAAGCCAGATAAAATGGACTAAAGCCAGGGAACATATTGAACACATCTGTTTCATAGCTGGCTCTGCAATTCTTCCAAAAAAGCATGCCTATAGGATAAAAATTTCTTCTACTATGCCACTGGACTGTACATCACAAAATGGCAACTGTACCTTGTTCAGGTACAGTGACACTGACAGAATTTATCTTTGTAATACAACTTAGTTCAAAGATGGCACATGTATAATATAGACTGGTAAGGACACATTTTTTCCAATAGAAGCTGCATCTAACCCTTAAGTATTTGTTCTCAATCAAGCTTCCTGTTGTAGAGCAGGCTGATGTTCAAAAGCCACAAGGATTGTATGTGCTGGGAAATAAATGTGGAAGAACAGAAACTAACTACTTTCCTGAAGAATAATTTACCGATCAGTGATCCTGCTGAGTTTAGAAATGCTTAATATAAGGAAACTAACCTGAAATAAAGATTTAATTCAATACAGTATGAGGTTCTATTTTTCAGAAAGGTGACTCAAATTCATATATATGAAGAAAGAGGTACCTGATTTAATAAACAATAAAACAAGCTCCTGAGTTAACTAGTGCAGGAGCCAAGAACCTGCTGCTGTTGAGAACAAAACAAAACAAACCCGAACCAAACCCAACCCCAGAACACCCACCCTTACATGCCCACACACACCCTAGAATGACATTTTAATAAGGCTGTCATGTTAGTTGCTACTGCAACTTACTCTGTAAATTACTCTGTCACTGTCAGACTTTGTCTGGGGAACTTTGAAGATGATACAGACAAATTGCAGAGAGTCCAGTGAGAGTCAACAACAACAAAAATCAGGAGAAAACATGACTTGTGCGAAGAAAAGGCCTGTTTGCACAGTTTAGTAAAGACAAGTCTGAAATAAAAGGAGACGGAAGACAGTCTTCACATGTGCAAACAGTTGGTGCAAAGAGCACAGAAATCATTATCCTGCTTGAGTAATAATAGTTGGACAAGAAATAACTGGCTTTACTAGCACCAACACAGAGACTTAAGTTAAATATTAAGAAAAGCCTCATAACTATAACGATAGTTATGTACCAGCTATAAATAGACCAGTGAAGAAGTGTGGTATTCCCCTTTTGAGTTTTTCAAGAAAAGATCAGACAAACGTCCGTCAGACATTATTTCAGTCTGCTTGCTTCTGCCTCAGAATAGGGACTGACCTCATGAAATCCTTTCCCTTATTACACATCCATCATTTATTCATTTATCCAAATGGTAACTGTTTATCAACCAGTGTTATCATACCCAGCTTCAAGGGTACAGCCTTTGCAACATAAACATCTGAAACATTTGAATTTTATTATATTGCTCTTGCCAGACTTTTAGTGCTCTTAGCACAAAAACATCTCAGGAACACAAAAGCAGCATCTTGTACTACTGCAGATAACCCACAGAAACGAACAATTGAATGGAAATACATAAAGAGAAGCAAGTGAGGAAAACATAGCAAAGAATTCAAAGGAAAAAAACGGCTGAAAACAAAGCTACAGCAAAGAAAAAACTTTAACGTAAAGAAAATTTTCCTCTCTTGAAAAACTAAGTTACAGTTTGCTGGTATGGTTTCAAAAATATGCAATAATTTGAGATATAAAAGTAAACGTAAGTAAAAGACTTCGCAAATGGCCAGGAGGCTCTGCAGGCCTCCCTGCATTACCAATTTCTGACTCTCAGTTTTTAAAGCATGCTGCAGATACCTCTGCTTTGGCCTTGCCCAAGTAAGCCCAACTTCAAATGACCTCATTAAGCTGGGCTCTCAACTGTGTCATATGTATATCTGTGGGTCTCTGCAGCAGTGGTTCCCACAGATGGAAACCAGTGCAATATCCTAACACAGAATTCCATTCGTCCTTCATTCATTGTCACCAAACCTTCTGCAGCTTTTCAGAAAACACACTTAAAATGAATATATTGACAACATCTCAGAAAAACCTGCAGACAAGCTCATTTGGCCTAAGAAATTAGGTTCACATAGAGCCACAAGGTGCATTTGTCATTATTACTAAATCAAGATCCCATTCTAAGGTCTAGAAGTGAGAATCACAACCCACAGACTGCATTCAGAACATGTTCCCGCTGACCAGTTACAGGTTTACAAAGTTATTTTGCAAGATATGTGCAGTTACAGCATGTATGATCTATTTGGACCTATTCCTTAGCACTACAAAATACCAGAATATTAAAAAGCAAATGCAGTATTTATGCTTTTCAAAAAAGTCCTCTCTCCCACAGAAAAATTAGTGTGCTTAACGGAATTGAGTTTTTAAAATTTCTTTCTTTTAATTTAGTACTGTGTCAGTTCTACTTCAGAATTTTAAAAGCTTAAATTTATAAATTAAACTTTGAAGACAGCAAACTTAATTGTTTTCTAATTAGATAAAGCTAGGTAGTCAATAGTAACGAGATGTAGTTCATTACACTGATCAGTCACATTTTCATCATTCATTTATTTTTCTCCAAATAGTAGCCTAAATGGAGGATAATGTTAGCAGCAAAGATCTAAAAAGAAATTACCCGAGACCAAATGTGTTCCTCTCGATAGATCGGAACAGCTTTGGCTGTGTGTTTGGTGGGAGAGGGGGAATCACTGAAGAAAAGCACTCTGTTATCACTCTCAGGAATAACATTATTTTTGGTTCAGAAGATGCTCAGCCACTGAACAATCTGTGACAAAAATTAATTGTGTGTTATTCATTACTTTTGACTTAGTTTGCTGATGTAAAAAAAATCAGCCTGCAGTGAAGATTACATAGATGAAAGACACAATCAAAGAAACTTAAGATTGCAAATATGAAAAGTTTTTTTCAAGAAGCAAGTATTTATGGAGAAGTTTTTAAAAAAAAGTAATTCTGATTTGTACCTAAATATTAACACTGTCTTTTAGGACATTTTAGGAAAAAAAGGTAAAGTAAAACCCATAAATGTTAAGTAAATTTACAGCATGACAATTTTCCTGCTTTTTCCAAAAGATACAATAAGTCTTTAGCCTCAATTGGCTCTAAATTCCGCAAGGCTGCACATTGACTGACTTCCCTAAGAACCACAGCAAAGATTCACTGACAGGTCTATCATCGAATTTGTAGAGTTATTTATTTTTACCATAAGTTATCTAGAATTTTAACAACATAAAGCAAAAAAAAGTTTCCCTACCATGACATTAAACAAAATAATGCTCTTGTTATGCCACGTTAATAAATTCTACCCATC
Source organism: Buceros rhinoceros silvestris (assembly GCF_000710305.1). Classification (NCBI taxonomy): domain Eukaryota; kingdom Metazoa; phylum Chordata; class Aves; order Bucerotiformes; family Bucerotidae; genus Buceros; species Buceros rhinoceros. Next base: position 1,375 of record NW_010416129.1, on the reverse strand, counting down.
CCAGATACCTGCCTACTCACATATACTATAAAAGCTCTCCACCAAACACCACAGCTATCCTAGAAAAATTTTCCTTTGAAACTTTAGTTTGGAAATCTCAGCAAGCCAAGCCAAGCCATTCTCTTTTCCTCACTGTACTCTTCCATTAGTATCAGGTACACCACCACCAGAGTTCCCCAAGACAAAGCGTACACAAGAGTTTTCTCCAGCAATGAGCTGATTTTACAAACACTACCTTGCTATTCTGCCATATCAAAATACCACAAAGTCTTGAAAAAAAAAATCAAATTAATCATATAGAATCTCATTATCTGAATCGATATTCAGGTTCCACACATTTCAGTGGAAATCAAGACAGAATACAAGGTGTGAAGAAAACAGGAATTATTTCAGGTTCTCATTTTTTAACATATTTCTGAGGAAAGAAGTTATTTTAAAAGCCATTGTAAGCAAAGCATACACAAAAGTAATTCTTCATACAGCATTTCTGTTATTTTCCAATGACAGTGAAGGGTTCAGCCGTAGGGTAGGCAAAAAAAAAACCCAAGAAAATTATTCTAAGGTTTTTCAGTGTAGCATAAGTATTAACTCATCTCTGCCCATTCCCTTAAAACTACCCATAAGGAAAGAACACTTCCTAGGATATTCTGCTCCTAAGTGCTATGCCACGAGAGAATCCAAGACATCAGGCAAGACAAGCATGTAGACGTACTACGTCTCTGCCATACACACAGCAGCGCATTTCTGGAGGCCTCTTACGCTCTGCAACGTGCTGCATTGTTTAAAGAAATGTAATATTTTCTGCATGGATTAGAAATCCCCCTTATTCCAAGGCAGGCTTCTATTATCTTCTACCACACTCTTAGAGGACACTTCATGACACAATATGGCTTAGAAGCTCGTTTAATGCTTTGATCTACAGTAATTCCAGCCAAAAACTAAAACCAGATTTATGAAGCAAGAGAGGAAACCAAGCAAAAAAAAACCAAAACAAAACAAACCACCAAAACTCATGTTGCAATGCACCTCAAAAGCAATAAGGAAAAAAATAATCTAACATTCACTTTTTCCCCCGACAAAAATATCTCTTAGACCCTGACCTACATATCCAATCATAGCACTGCCACCACTGCAGAGCAGTTCAGAGACAAGAGGCTACGGCATCAGGATGCGATCACACGAAGGTTTGCGGTGACATACAAATACGTGCAGAGCTCGTAAAATCCTTAATATTCCGCAGCTGCAACGTAAATAACTAACAGGTCGCGTCCCCCCAGCACCTCGAACAACTACACCGCTGTGCGCCTCTCTCCGCACAGGGACGGTGCCCCCTGCGGCTCCCGGCAGCGCGGTTCTGCCCCAACCCCCGCCCCTT
>NW_010416128.1:47740-49164 GCF_000710305.1 Buceros rhinoceros silvestris | reverse complement strand
AGCAGTATTCAAGTAACGGGAGGGTTAAACCCTAACAAGGCGTTTGTTTTAAAAGAACACTCTGGCTTTGGGGGTCTCCTGCCCTCTGGCAGCTTGTGGAACTCTGCTCTGCCTCACCACGGATCGGGGGTTCTGCAGGACCCCGCTGGGAGGGCAGCGCTGGTCGGGGTGCCAGGCTGCGCCGGGAGTGCCCAGCCCGTCTGTCGGGAGCTTTTACCCCCCTGGGCTCCTCTTTCGGGGAGGCACCAGCCAAACTGAGCCCAGGGGTTTGTCCTGCAGCAGCTTTGAGGGTGATCCGCCAGCACCGTGGAGTTCTGGTTCGCAGAAATAACAGAAAGGCCAAACAGAGGGACCTTGGCACAGCCTTCACATTGCCGGGGGCTCTCACCCCAACACTGGCCCAGCACCAATTCAAGGCATGGGGAAAATTCAAGTTAGGAACTAGGATCTGGTTCTAGGCAGAACTCCACCTTGCCAGCGCAAGCCGACGTCAACCTCCGCATGATAAAGGTGTTCTTTTAAAACAAACTAACAACGAAAAAGAACATCTGAGGTTATCCAAGTTAAAAAACTTAAAAAAACCCAAACAGTCCTGCAGTCAGAGTCACACACAGAAGAACCAACCCACACCTACATGCGCCAGGAACAGTAAAATGACAATATATATAAAATTAACCAATAAAGTGCATGTTCCTTATATTACACCTGCCCCTTGCACGAACCGACCCCACGGGCTCTCGGTAAGAAACGGAGGCCGAGGGCTCAGGCTCACATCGTGTTGTAGAGGGGATTGGTTGTCCGCTTTTTATCATTGGTCTTTTTCAGCCTCCGCAGAGGGTGAGTTCTCCCGTGCTGCTGCCGGGCTGTGACAGCCAGACCTTGAGCTGGAGACAAGGAGTCCAGGACCTGCACCGGGAGCAGCGGAGGACCCTCCTCGGAGCTAGTCCACGTCGGATCCGCGCTGGAAAACAGACTCTGCTGGCTGGAGCTGCACTCTCTGGCGTACTGAGCCAGCGGCCTCTCCACCGGCTTGCTCTGGGCAATGCACTCGGCTGTTCTCAGCTGTTCCACAAAATGCTTCGCGGGCTCAGGGGAGGAAAGGTGATGCTTTCCGCACGTGCCTTCCGAGCCCCCCTCCAACCTCCCCCCACGAAAGCCTCGACCAAGGGCAACACAGGTGAGAAGCACTGGGTTGGCATTGGAAGAGGCTGACTGCCTCTCGGATAAATCGTCCTTGGAGAGGTCCAGGCAGTCCAGCTTGGCCAAGGATGCCGAGCGTTTCATGTGGGAGGGTGTGGTGAGCCCTGCGTGCCGGATCCGAGCCTCTATTTCCTTCGCCCGCTGCCTGACCAGCCCGGGGCTGTTGCTGCGCTCCTCCACGCTGTGGCTGCCGGGGGTTGGGGGGTGGGCGGCACAAATGGAAA
>NW_010416128.1:21744-47682 GCF_000710305.1 Buceros rhinoceros silvestris | reverse complement strand
TTGGGCTGCTGGAGCTGTGGGGGAGGCCGTAACACAGGAAAGAGATGTCCAGAAGGTCCATGGTTTCAGCACGTTGGCTGGTGACGTCCTCACTGCTCAGCTGCCTTGCGCTGCCGGCACCCCCCCTGCAGAGGGGGTTGGGTCTGTCCCTGAACGGGTGAGTCGTGTCTCCCTCAGTGCCGCATGGCGTGACCGGCTCCTCATCTGTACTCGTGCTCTGCTCAGTGACACCTTCCAAGTGCATGACGTAGGGGTAAGGAGAGTGATCTAGGCTGGCCGAAGGTGAGGAGCTCACCTGGGCAGAGGGAGAAGCAGCACCGAGGGGAACAGATAGCCCACCACCTTCCTCGCTGGGGCTGGCCACAGTGAAGGGGGTCTGCTTGTGTACCGTCTGCTCCGGCAACAAGGGATTCACCTGCGCCAGGGCTCCGAGACAGGTCGGTGCCTCCTCTGAGCACAACGAAGGGTTCAAGTTTTCATCTAAAGACGGGACAGCCGCAACCAGCCAGCCCTGCTCACAGCTTGTGTCCGGGAGCTCTGCAGGCCTGACCGCGGGAGTGTATTCGATGATATCGATTCTCTTTGGGAGGAGGGAGGGCAGGGACAGCTCCTCTGTCCCACCAAATGAGACCACTGTCTTGTGCTCTTGGGCCGCTCCCTCCCGCCCCGGGCTGGGCTCTGCAGGCCGATCTGCCCCGGGAGGCAGCAGCAGCTCCTCAGCGCCTGCACCCTGCACTGTGTCACCCTCCGGAGCCAGCTCCAGGGATGGCTCCTCACCCTTCCCCCGCGGCAGGAGCTCGGCAGCAGGGGAGTCATTCCTGGAGTTCTTGCGGGTCGGTAAGACACAGACCGGGGATGTGTGCTGGTGCTCCTGCTCCTGTCTCAAGCGCTCCTCAAACTCCAGGGTGGCTCGTCTGACGGAGCCAGGGCACCACTTGGGCTCAGGGTTGATGGAGCCTTGAGGCTCTTGCTGCTCCCCGCCAGAGCTGCTTTCCTCCGGGTCTGATTTTCCAGAAGACTGCTGCAGGGAGGGGGCAGCTTCTTGCTCAGCTTGCGGAGGGTCCTTCTCCTTTTCCTGATGCCCAGCACAGGCCCCCTTGCTCTGTTCAAGCCTTTCTGATGCCCAAATCGCCTCCACTGGCAGGTCGTGCACCGTGTTCCTCTTTGGTGTCTGGGTGAGGTTGGCTGCACCCTCTTTCTGTGGGGCAGGTCCTGCTCCCTGGTTGATTGACTCGATCTCTGTGATAATTTCCTTCACAGAAATCGCATTTTCCGAGTGGGATCTCGTGAGATGGCCTGTGCTAGGCAGCTCGGGGACCTCCTGCAACACAGAAACAGGAGAATTATGATGCGGATCAGCCGTGCTGACACAGAACAAACAGCAGGAGCTTGAGGGAAAGGGGGGGCATGTCCCCAGAGGAACAAAAAGCGCATGTGCCGGTGTGGGGGATAGATTACAAGTACCGTGATCACTAATGTAGAAGCGTTATTGTTTCTGGGACTGTATTAAACACACTCCAGGCTGGATTTTCACCCAGACCGAGGTTTAAGAACTTTTACTGCATTGCTATGAACTCTGAGGGAAATCTAGCTTATTTTTTTAAAAATAAACCCCCCCTAATGCTGCTAGCAGTGCAGTTCTAAACTGGAAATGTGAAGATTCTGCTCACATATGGGAGTGAACAGAAGTGGAGCACAAAGAGTGACCGAGAGCTGAAGCGCTCTGGTTTCCCCGAGGAACATGGCCAGAGTGGCTCCTCCATCCGCAGATGCTCTTCCTGCCAAATCCCTGGATGGAGCGTTGGCCGATGGTACGTGGAAGAGCCTCACACGGAGATGGCAAAGGGTCAAGCAATGCAGTAAGAGCAATTTCAGGAAGAGAGGCTCCCAGAAAATGATGGCCCTGCCATCATCAATCCCCGCGAGAGTCCTGGAGGGTGGAAAGCAATTGTAAGAGAAAGGAACCTCGGTTCAGGGGTCACTTGACAAAAGTCAAGAACATCTCTCTCCCCAGGAGGGAAGTGAGCCATGACGTGCCCCATCCCAGCACCCCAGGCCTGGCCAGGCTCTTTCTCTTCCCCCAGCAGAGGCAGCTCTACATCTGCCTTGAGGTACCACCCCAAAGCTGGTGCTTCCCAGCCAGGGAAAGGCGCCAGTTTTGTCCCATTCTCTGGTGGATTTCTCAGGTCGGATAACTATCGGCGCGGGTTTGGGATGCTGCCTGGCCTCGGCTGCATCAGGGGGTCAAGTCCCACCTATCTGCTCTCCCGATGCAAAACTCAAAAATAAGTTTCTCGTGAGAACGGCACAGCAGGTCAGGTCTAGGTCGACTCGGCCAGTGCCCTGCCACTGCCAGCAAACAGATGTTTAAGGAAAAGTGCAGAAAAGGGAAAGTATCTGAAAGCGAAGAAGAGGGGAAGAATCTAGCAATCCCTCCCCAAACGGCTACGCTGTTCAGCGACAGCCAGGACTAGAAAATCCCCCGTCCACAGCAACCTCACAGGAAGAAACCACCGGCAGATAGGTTCGAGCAGCAGTTCCTAAAACACCGAGCAAGTTATTTTAACCTTTTGCTGCTCTTCATCTGTGGAAGAGTCATCCGAGGCCTGAGGAGAGTTTCCAGAGCTGTTCCTTCGAGCATCTGCACCACCATCCGCAGCAGGCAGCACTTCCAGCACAGGCACCCTGGCGACCCCATTCCTTCCAGTCCCTTGCTCCTCCGTCCTGGAGTGGGAGCAGGTGCGCGACCGGCTCTCCTGGGAAAGCTCCACGAATTTCTCCAAAGCGCTGAAGAAGTCAATCCTGTCCGTACTGAGGTCTGTCCCTTCGGGCTGGGGATTCTGTTGGAGACTCAGGGAATTTTGGTTTGGGGATTGGGGAAAGTCTTTTAAGCATGAAGTGAATTCTTCCATGGGAACCAAGTGCACATTCACATCAGGCTTAAGGGCATCTTTTTCTAGATCGTCCACTGTCAGTTCAGGAAACTCCGTCATTTCCAAGGGGTGCTGGAGTTGCATTAAGGCCTTGGAAGCACGGCAGTTATCAGGGGGGACAGGGTCGACACAACATCGTGCCGTGCAGCCATTGAGGTTGTTCAGGTTCAGCTTGTCCTCCATCTGCTCAGTGTGGAGGTCTCGACATGTAAGCTCTAGGTGAATCCTCTCCTTCACACACATCTCCTCGATCATGTTTGTGTCCTCTGGGAGCTGCTGCTCCCTGTCTACATCAGCTGAGTAGACGGGAGACATCGGCTGCTGGTTGTCATTGGTCTTTGCCTCTGAGATCCGGTCGGCTGAGGTGGTGATTTCCTTTTTGTTCAGCTCCAGCCCAGACTTGCAGATGGGCTCGTGGTGGTCCGAGAGGTCACTGTCTGAGTGTGAGCGCCACAATTTATTATGCCGCTGTTTGCTGTGGGGAAGAGGAGCAAAGGACAGCACTGAGCAGTGTTTTTACACGCCAGAGCCAGACCCACCTTGTTTCACGAGGATGTAACCTACATGAAAAACTGCCAAATACTTGAGTCACTGACCACAACCGAGGCTTCAGCTGAACAGTTCAGGGCCAAACCTACTGCTAGAGAAGTTGATCCAACAAGCGGCCACTTTCCAGCAGCTAAACCCCAGGGCACCATCTTGCTCCACAAGCAGGTACTCCCCAGCAGTGATTTTATCTGCCTGCTCATCTAACACAATGTTTAACTGACTACAGAGTTTGGTCCCTTCTCTGGCAGCAAGCACTCCTCTGCTTGCTAGCAGCGAGCAATGACCAGAGAGCAGGATCCTTGTCCTGGGCGTGAGTGCATGGTGGACACTGAATCAAGCCCAGTTTCCCTTGTGGCTCCTTCTCTGAACAGCTGCAGCGATCAGTAACTGGGCTTTGGTAACCAAGGGGGAGGGTGGGGTGAGTGGGTGTGCACAAAACACAGAAGACATCCTCAACAGTCAACACGCAGCCCAAAACACCACCTGCCTTTCACAGGAAGGAAGCTCAAGAGTTCTCCAGGCCTTGGAAAGCCCCTTTAGGAAGGTCTGAGCAGTCACACGGCCAAGGAACTGCCAGCAGCATTGCACCACCTTCTTTATCTCCACCTGCCAGAAAGCCCAACCCGTGCCCCCGGGCTTACAGAGAGCAAAGGAGGCGACTCCTGGCAGGGGAACCACCCCAGCTAGTCGTGTCTGCAGGGCTCTGCCAGGGACCACGGCCACAGAGAGCTGTGCTTCCACCGTGTGCCCCTAGGAGGAGAGCAGATACCACAGAAAGGTCTTTGGATCTGCAGGGAACCTTGCAAAACCTCTCCAGTCCCTTGCTAGTGCGCGCAGGCGCTCCCAGACACAGCCGTGAGCTGCAGTAAGTTAATTAACAGAGGGGATTGAACTAATTACAATGTACCAGTTCGGCTCTGGGTGCCCAACAGCAAAGGAAAATAATCCAGCACAGATTTAACTTTCCAACCCTGTAATCAGCTACAACCTTCACGTGTGACACAGGGCAGGATCGGGTCCTTCCAGGGGAGAGGAGGGTCAAGACTAGAGGCCAAAGGGCATCAGTCTGAGGGGCACGTGCTCTGCCCCAGTGGGTTCCGGAGCAAAGTTTGACTCTGGCAGCAGAACCAGGCTTGTCTGCGAGGCCGGTTGTGCTGAGGCTCTGCACAGGATGCCAACCATCCCCCACATCCCTGCGGACGTCACCTGGGGAGCAGCTGTTGGTGTTTTCTGAGGGCACTTCCCATCCCGATGCGTCGGTGCTCAAACCCAGCACTCTGCCGCACATCGGAATTTGAAAGGCAAAGTTACCCTCACGCATGAACGAAACCAAGTGCCAAGCACAGCCCTGAGGATCAAAGGAGCAGCCAAAGCTGCGGGGAGAGGTACGTTGTGTTAACTGTTAATCTCAGCCTTCCTCCAGGCTTACCACCTGCAAGAGGTGCTAAAAGCAGGGCCAGAGCACAGGAGCCCACATCCCATCCTAGAGCCCACAGCCACCTCTTGACCTTTCTGGGCAGCATTCCCGGTGCCAGGGAGACCAGCCCATGGCAGCCCGGGCGATCGGTGTGCCAGGCATGGCACGAGGTCTGGGGCAGCACCAGGGCTTGTGCCCACACCAGCCTGAGCCCCCCACACCTCCCACCACTCCGCAGCCAGCTCTCCAGGCGCCGGTACCAAACTACCGCTTTGATTCACAAGTTGCACAGGGGATGCCAAACCCTGTTTTCCTGTAACTTACTCCTAACTAATAAAAGAACCAGGGCTGTCTCAGCCTGTCTGTGTCTATCACCAGAGGAAGGGGACAAGTCAGCTAACCCCAGGAAGTATGACAGCCACAAAGAGCAAAACACGCTTGTTGTTGTGACTGAGAGCAGGCAGGGGGTTTTCATTTTACAGTGGGAAACACAGCCCAGTTGCTATAAGCCCAGCACAAAACCGTAACTAGATAGTGCGAGCACATGGCTGCCCTCACATACCTTCCCTCTGAAATCGGAGCAGTCACATGAGCGTGAATCTGTCGGGTTTTTGTTTTTGTTTTTTTTACCTGTCCTGGAATACCGCAGCAATAAACAAGGCAGCCAGAGGCCAGAGGGCAAAGCTAAATCACAGAGAAGAGAGAGGAAATAAAGCAGTTTGGAGCTGAGAAGGGAACCACATAAAACGGGACCATTTCTGCAGCACAGAGAGGCCATTCCTTGCTTCAGTGGAGCTCCATTTACTGCAGCTTTTTAGTCCCCCACACAGAGATGCAATGCTCTGCTCTTGCATTTTTTAAAGCCTCACAAGTAATCCTGTTCGTGCCAGTGTATGGGGACCTGCAGAGTAGGTCAGGAGCAGTGGTGTGCTTAAGTGGGAGGGGAGCCACGCACCATGGAAATGATGGCAGTGAGACAGATTCACCTCCTGAAAAATAAATTGCCGGAAGACAGGAGATAAAAAAGAAAACCTTAACCAAAACGTTTGTCCATGGCAGCTTTGCAGATGTGCCAGCAGCTACCAGACTGCCAGACCACCTAAACCAGCTGCAGGGCTGAAGATGTGACACACCAGCTGCTGCCAGCCCAGGGCTCCTCACATGTGTTCCCCCATCTGCTGGAAAAGGATGTTGGTGTGTTTTTCACATCTGAAAAGCTGCTTTTCCTCTATCCAGCCTACCTCAGCGAGATCTAATCTCCCAGTCTGCTCAGCGCTACGCAGCACACCAGAGTTAGGCACTGACCTTTATTAGCTGGTGCCAGCGGCACGTTTGGTGTCACAAGGCACCAAAGGCAGGTGTGGTGCCTGTCTCAAAGAGTTTCAGTCCAGAAGAGCACAATTTCTTAAAATATCTATTCCACTGTGATCTATCCTGAGAGTCGATACTACCCAAGTGCTTTTTCAGAGAGAAAGCGAGTCATCAAGGCAGGCAGCACTTGGGGAGCAGGGGGAGAGGAAGGCAGGCACAGGAAGAGGTGAGGACAAATGTCAGGAGCCCTCAGGTTGCTGATCTGTGCAGAGAGGGGAAGAGGAAGCACAGCTCAGTGACAGCAGGAGCTTACGCCAGGGGTTTGGTGTAAAAGTTGGGAATGCAGACCTGGCCTGACTGCTGGGAGCAGGTGGAGGAGCAAAGGAGGAACGGTACGTCATTAGCACAGAAAAAGGGAAGAGAGGTCTTTGCAAGTGAATAGGACAGACCCAAAGGGACAAAACCAAGCAGAGGACAGAGGAGAGAAGGGTGCCCTAAAGAGCGCAACAAGTGCCTGAGCTGCTGTGCAGAACAGCATAAGGCAGGCACCTTCCAGCAGCGCCAAGCAGCAATGAAATCACTACTTGGGCCAAAATACGCAAGAGCCGCCTCCTGGGGCGGGAGCCTCAGCTTGGGCAACTCTGCTTGCTTCAGACCTGCTCCTCGGCAAAGCACAGCCAGATCCCAAACAAAATACCGCAATCTGTCAAAACACGGAGCATCGCTACCTCCTTGCAGCCGACCACGTGAAGATGTTGCTTAACGCGGCTCACAAGTGGGTTTCTCAGAAACGTGCAATGTTTCTGTCATTTTGCTCATCAGGGATAGGCTCGGGATTACAACACCCTTGCCCATACCCAGACCCAGCTCCAGACCAGCCTCAGGACTCCACGCAGGAATAAACACCGCTGTTGCAATGCAAAGAACATCCTGTCCCCTCCCCTAACACCAACACTTACCTAAGGGATCTAAATAAAACCAGACCAGCTGCTGAGGAGGGGCATGTTCAAGAGGGAACGGTTAGGCTGATACGGAGACAAAGCGAGTTCCCTGCCAAAGGATGTTACAGGCAACAGGGACATCGTTTATCTCTGCTGGAGTCCGCACACCTCTGAATGCTGCATTCGGAAGACACTTCACAGGATGCTACTCTCCAAAAAGCAGCCATCCTAGAAGCTAAACAGCCTCCTAAAAGCTCTTTATTACGCCCATTTTCCCAGGCTCAGCTGAGAATCCACAACAATAGATCGCTGCCTTTCCCAAGACAGTTGTGAGCCTGCATCATGCACCGATGGAAGCTCTAATTAAACTACTGCAGTGCGTTATGCCTTTCCGTGGGTAATCGGGGTCATTTTGCCACTCACCTGGCCAGCAGGATCCCTTGGTATTCCTCCAGCTGCCGCATAAAGCTGGGGTTGGGCTTGGTGACAGTGCGTCGCTCCTTCACGTAGTCGTAGGCCCTGTCCAGGTTCCAGCCGTACTCCTTCATGGCATAGGCGATCACCGTGGACGCCGAGCGGCTCACTCCCATCTTGCAGTGCACCAGGCACTTCGAACCGTTTTTCCTGAAGTGGGAGAAAGACAAAAGAGGGTCATTCCGTAGAAAACACAGCCTCTGAGAAGCTTAAGAAAACAGCAACTCCTTTACCACAGTGTTATCAAACACGTTTCCAACACGGTGGCCACAGCTGAAGTCTGGGACATGATCTGATAATCCCATTTACAAACTGGAGCAATACACACAAAGGAAGCGAAGAACAAGTTCTTAAGACTCTTAACAGATTTTGTTACAACAGCTCTTCTGAAGCTTTTCCCACGAACCGCACAAACATCAGTCATTTGCGGATGGATGAAGACTGCTGAAGACCAACGCGGCACCTCGAACTCAGCTCGATGCCAGTGGGCCCGCCAGGGCTATGTTCCAAAGGAAAAGGACACCTCGCACTCAAACAAGAGGTCACAGCCCTGGAAGAACTTTTGGTGGCATGTTACTGGGTTTGGCAATGGGCTGAACAAGACCAACGCTGCTTTAGTCAGGTGTCAGGCACCCCATCCAGCTCCTACCCACTTCTCTCGAGACACTGGTAGGTGCAAAAGCCCCATGCACCAACCTGGCAGATTCTTCTTCGTACCACCTTTTCTTAAGACTGTCTACAGGTAGAAAGCTCAACCCCCCGCTCTGCTTCTAACAGCTCTTCACCTCGGTACCTGTCCAAAAGCAAATGAGTGGAAAATACAACCTCCCCACAGCTAGAGTCAGAGACCCCAAACAACAGCACAGAGCAACCAGATGGAAGATGCCCTGGTTTTAATTTGTTTTGTCTCACTGAAGGCAAAGCAAACTGCCTTTGAGGGCACCCTGCCTGGTGAGGCTGGGGCAGAGCCGGCGAGGGCAGCCAGCACTGCCCCAAGGAATCAGAAAACACATCTGCTGCGAAAGACGAGGAAGAAGGCTGCAGCCCTCCGCTGGGAGCTTCTCAGCTGGCACAGAGCAGGCTGAGAGAACCTGGGTTTGGCACCTTTAACGTTCTCCCTGAAGCGCGAGGTTCACTGGATTGCCAGCCCTGGGAGGCTCCCGCAGAAACACCCCGTCATGCGTTAACTCACATCACCTCAGACAGAGTTCCGATGCCCGGTCATTTAAATCCCAGCAGAAAATATTCTGGGCAGGAGAATACTACTGAGGATGCCAATAAGTTAAAATCAATACTTAAGGGAATACAATGATGTCCTTTAAAGAAACCATCTTAAATAAATTAAGTTTTGAACCATACTCAAACAAGTCAGCTTTTAAAGGCTATGAGAAATGGCAAGCACCAGCTCCAGTTAAGAGGTGACAGACTTCTACAATGGAAATAATGCTTTAAAGGCAACAAGCCAATCTGCTTTCTGAGCACTTTTCCCTTAAGCAGGCTGCTGAAATAGCTGGAGACAGCCTCTATGACTGGGATGCAGTTCTCTACAGTAAAAGGGCCCTACTTCCAGCATCTGCTGTCACGTCACTCACGGTAACTGGCAGCTCAGAGCCCTGCACGGGCATTCTCTCCTGTTCAAGGGAGGAGTTTGCTTTGGAGTGCTACACTGCAAGACGTCGCTTCCAGACTGCGGCCACCATCGTACAACCTCAGAGTGCAGGGAACAGCTTCTGTTTGCGTTTGGCTTCTAAGGTTTTGCTTCTGACTGTGGTTAAAGCCTGCTGAATTTATTAGTGCCCTGTCCTCCCCCCAGCCCCACTGCAGATTCACTGCAGGTCCGAAGCAGCGGGCAGACTGTAAGCTCTCTGGTACAGGAACGGTCTCCTCCACTGTCTGCCTGGGCTGCAGCTGGGCGACACCCCTCCCTGTCCTACCTGCTCTCTGTACGAGCACCCGCAGGAATAGAAAATTTGTGGAAGGCAACTCTTAACACTTAAACTACAAAGTGAAGATGCCTTGATCCTAGGTAGGCAAGGAGGAAAAGGAGTTAAAATCAGTAGGAAGATATAAAATGCTTCATATACATCTTCTAAATGTGTTTGTTCTGTCCTGAGAACACTTACTTTGCCTTGGAGATGAATTTGTAGGTGTCATTCCAATAAGCCAGAAGATCTGTTGCTTCTTCATCATACACCCGAATATTATGGTATTCGAAGAGCCCCGGGAAGAAGTTATCTATTTCTCTAGTCACATTCAAAATATACCGCACCCTGCATGGAAAGAGATGGCAGATAAAACTGCAGAGCGTGCAGAACACAGCGAGCTCACAGATCTCTCAGCTGCTGCACAACCGCCCCGCCTTGCTTTACAAGCGGCAAAACTCTGCGCATTTGAAATTGCAGACTTACACATCCCTCCTCGGAAACCAACTTAAAGCCAGGGAGCAGAGGCTAACGGGGACAAAAGGTCAGCTGCTGAGCAGTTTAGAGCCTGGCCTCCGATACAAGGGCTTCACCCATGCTGGAAACTCCCTGTACAGGATGTCAGGTTCCGCTGCTTGCCCATCATCTCTCCGGTCTAAGTGTCAGCAAAACCTGTGTCTCAGGAGCTGCTGCAAAGACTGTTCCATTAGTGTTTGGACACTTTCTCAAAGCCCCTCTGTGAAGATTTCCTCCTGCTGCATCAACACCACAGGAAGACTGAAGGGATAAGCTTGTGAGCAACAAATGCATCAAATAACTACAGGGAGATGTAACAGACAGCGAGCCACTGGGGAGGATTTATTTCTTATCCCGAAGTTTTCCGGAAAGGAAGATGCTAGAGAATGGTATTTCTGTACACTACAGCCAGTATTTTCAGCCCTGAGGGTTACTCGTAAGATGCTTATGAGCTGGGACGGCAGACAGAGCAGCAGCACCACAAGGCAGTGACATCCCTTCTCTGCAGCAGGTATGAGAGTACTGGCAGTCAAGTAGGACCTGTCTGACCCAAGGGAAGTACAGCAGACCCCACGCTCAGCCAGGCCGACTCTCCAAGGTACAGAACACTATGAATTCAATTCAGCAGAGTGATTAGTTTTTGCCACTGGATTGACACAAGGAAGTAAAATCTGTAAGTAATGATTTAACTGCAAAATTTTGGTGCTTAGATCTGCCTGTCGTGGAGAAAGGGCACCCTAAGATTAAGCCTGAAAGGTAGAAAGGGCAGGAGACAGAGGAATCTGTCAGTGCGAAGCCCAAGGGCGACACAACTTCCTACTGGGTCCCACTCAAAGCAGCAAATGCTCTTTCACATATTTTCCTTCCTGTTGCAGACCGGAGGTCCAGACTCCAAAGTGCTTCTGTAATCGGGAGGCCTCGGTCCAGAACAACGGGCTGGAGCAGCGGGCACAGAGCCAGCCCCGCAGCACCCAGTTCAGTAACGGGGGCTTTCTGCTGCTTAGAGCTATGAGTTTGCTAACTTCCCTTGTTCGCCAAGGGGCCGTCAGTCGAGGTCAGGAACAGGGCTGCTTTACTTTAGGGTGCCTGTCTGTGCGATGTAGAGTTTGGAGGAAGCAAGAGCTTGTTCAGATCTGCAAAGCATTTAGTAAGACACAGGTAACACAGCAGGCATGGAAGAGGTTGTTGCGCAGACAAGTGTTGAGGCCAGGCTCTCGTTTTTAAGCTGATGGCCTGAAGCTACTTACCCTCTGTTCTGCAAGTCTTCCAAATTGGAGGCGTTCCATTCTGAGCCCTGCAGCAGAAACATGCAAAGGGACACATCAGCCAGGAGGAAGGCATGGCCAGACAACCGATGGAGGGAGGGACTGGGACCGTCACCAGGGAAGAGGAAGGTTCTTGGATCTCTAGGGCTTCTATAGTGCCATTTATTTTCCATCAGTGGTACGTATCTGTGTAGATCTTGGCACTATGCATGTGTCTAAGTGTGTGTGTGTGTGTGTGTGTGTGTGTCTGTCTTTTGAGTGAAGGGTACACAAAAGAGTGGTAACAGGGCTGGTGTTCAGCACCTCATCCCACCCCATTAACCAGGTATGTTCTGAAGCAACAAGCAGCTCTGCAAAGCAGGAGCCCAGCACCATGTGCTGGCATTTCCTGCAGACCGCTGACAAATCAATCTCAGCAAAGACGAGACCACTCCACCCTGTCCCTGGAGGCTGCTGCCAGCTCTAACCACCAGAAGAGAGACTGCCTGCACTTAAAAACCATCCAGGTGCTCTTTATACATGAAACACCCATCTCACACATCAAAGCCAGCAGCACTGTGAGCTCGCTTGGGTCACACCTCTTCTCCCCACGTTCACAGCCCGTGGGAGCACAGAAATAAGCACAGCTAACCTGGCTGGCTAACCACGCTGCCTGCTTCCTGCTCAAACACGTAAATCCTGGCTGAGGACAAAACCACTCAGACCAAGGCTTCCTTCAAAAATCTCAGGCGTACAAGCTATCTGTTTCCCTGTCCTAAACCAGCTCCTAAGCAGGAAGATGGGTCAGATGAAGGACGAGCAAGAGGGACCCAGGCAGCACTACTGATGGCTGCTCCCACATCGTCCCAGGGCCAGGGGAGGCACGGCCTGGGCTAGCCAGCCCTTGGAGCATACCCACTGCCTGCCCACAACCCCCTGAGAGCGAGAGCCCCCCAGTCTCACAGAAGCATCAGCGTCCACCCAGATGATGGCTGGTGTTTGTCCCAGAGAGCGATGGGGGAGCCCCAAGAGCTCTGACGCAGAGGCACGTGCTGTGCGCCCATGGCAGCACTTGCAGGCAAGTCCTGAGCACTCACAGCCTGCGTCCAGCAGTACGGGCACAGGAGAGGGCTGCGTCACCACTCTGGTGGCTCCTGGGGACAAGCCTCTTGTCTTGTACCGACCTTTCAGGAATACATATACAAAATGCAGCTGGGTCTTCCCAGACTGAACTAGGAGAAATCATCATAGTGAGGACAACACCGAAGGGTTCAGCACAGACGGGACTCTGACTTTTGAGCAGAATAAAGGGGCAAGTGTTCCCTGTCCAGATGGCAGCCCAGATTTTAAGAGAATCCACTGCCTTTGGCCACAGATGGGATCAATCCCAGCAAAGTCCAGAGCTGCACAGGAGCTGAAGAAAGGCTATGGAAGCTGGTATTTTGATCCCTGCCATACTACCCTGGCCCCCGAGGTTTAGTTGTTGTCTCTTTCCCATCAAGGAGGAATAATTTAATTCAGGCCTGGGAAACAGCAGTTTCCATGGCATGGAGAACAATGCTGCCAGGCTGAAAGGCTTTTCTCCTGTCCTTTGATCCACAATCACCAACATCACCAGGTGTCTTATTTCCCACTTAGTCATTTTAGCACTCCCTACGTGTGATGCCAGAGGGTTCTTGCCTCCACCTGGAAGGAAACAGCTCCATGCCTTCCAGAGACCTCACCATGTGGCTTTGCCTTGCGGTACACGCACTCTGAATCGAGCTGGTGCCCAGCCCCAGCTCCTCACTGCAGAGGGCTGCTCTGCAAATACTTCTATTCCACGCATCAGCCGCAGCTCTTCTCCCGGCTGCTGCCCGCAAGCCTTGTTTTAAAGGTCTTGTTCCCATTAAACGCTCTCAGAGCCAAGACTCCAGGCCCTGCAGCTGACCAAACTGCCCGTATGGCTTTTGACTAGCACTGTCAGTCTGGAACAGGTCTCACCCTCTGGAAAACACAGTCTGCACACGCACAAAAATTCCATTACGTCACAGGTACTTTCAGTTGCCTGGCTCTACCCCACCACAATTTCTTGGGAGCACTCACATTAACATCCACCATCCCTTCCGAGCCACAGCACGACGCTTCAGGAGACTGGGAGAGGGCCTCTCCGTTTGGAAAGGCCAGCTCCTCCAAGAGGAATGGCTTTGTTTAAAGCTGAGCCAACCTCATAGGCTGAACAGCCCAAGCAAACCTGCGCCTGTTGCTTCAGGGCTGGGAAAGCCAGCGGAGCACTGACTCGCCAGGAAGGGCTGCAGCAGACAGGCCCCAGCAGCAACGAAAGGCAACAGAGCCAGCAAAGCATTAAAAGGCAAAATGTTCATGTCTCCTTAAGTGACTTCTCTCCAGGATTCTGTGTTAAGCAATTCTGTTCCTCCTGGGTCATACAATCTCTGAGCTTTCCATGTTACAAGTGTCACACAGCTCTGCCCAAGAGCTGCCCTCCCTCTTTGCTGTAGTTATGCTCTTCCAAACACATGTATACACCAAGAACTTGGCGTGTGGGTACCCTGAAAAGTAGTTAGAATTAAGAGCTAATCCCTTCCATCCTCTAGCGACAGGGTCCACAGCTTGGCTGGCGCAGCATGGCAAAGTTCAGCACAGCCAAGAAGCCAGGCTGCTCTGTTCAATAGCACTAGTGCGCTGCTTAGAGAACATGACCCCAGGATCAGCCAGTGCTTCCTCCAGAGATCCCTGAAGTACCTCCAGGGGCCCCTGTGACAACCAAGACATAGTGAGAAGTGTGAGGTGTGTTCACTCTCGAATTCTCCGCTAGACTTACCAAAAAGACATGGTCAAATATCTGCGTGGGGCTGTCCATCTGCCCAAGGATCACTATCATTTCATTGTCAATAAACTCTTTGAACTCCCGCAGGTTACACACCATCTGCATCTCCAGCTCGGTGCGTATCTGGGAGAGGAGGACATGAGGAAGCCACGTGAGGTTTGTGTTCTGGCTTTTCTTCACAGCACAAAGTACAGAGCTCTCTAGTTTGCACAAGAGTACTTCCAGTGCTGCTCCCTCACCACTCACCTCTTTTGATGTGATGTTCTCCAAATCCTTCTGCATCATTATTTCCCTTAACTTGGTTTTAATTAGTCGTTCCGTGCGTTCCCGTTCAGTTGGGCTATCAGAAGGAAGTAAGAGAGTCACTGGGAGGGGAAACAAACTGGACTCGCAGCACTTGTTAAACGGAGTCTCAGACACTCACACCACATCCCCCAAGCATGTCCTCAGCTGGAGGGAATTCAGGTGACTGTAAATCCCAGTTTAGATTCCCAGTTGTGTATGAAAGAGACCAAATGAATGCTCCTAATCCTTTGCAGTCATCCAGAGAACCTCTGGTATTTGGTAAAATTTAAATTGGGAAGGCTGCATTATGCTCTTTGGAGCAATGTCGAAGCCTCCCCCTACCTTTCTTGGAAAGGTAACAGCTCCAAAGCTCCTTACATGGAGAGCCGAGGGCAGCTAAGCCTCTGCATTCCTCCTGCCCCTGCTGCCAGGGGCCTTATCACCAGCTGCAAAAATAGCCTGGCTAACACCAGAGGAAGCTGCAACAGAGCAGCAGCAGAGCGCCGTCTCACCCACCACCTCTAGAAGGGACCCAGCAGGGACATCTCGCACCACCTTTCTCTGAAAGACTGCCAGGATGGTGACGGCACAGACACTTCTCTGCTTTACAAGTGTTCAACTGGTGGTTCACAAAAAAAACCTAGGAAAACTCCTGGTCCTTTTAACCTCACGTGTTATTTCAGGACTCAGGTAAGAGAATGCTGTCTAGGTGTCCCCAGGAAATCATCCGACTGCTGCCTCCGGGGAAAGGGCGGGTTACATAAAACTTACACTTGAAAAGCAACAAGAGAATATTCATCTGACAGCCTGCCAAAACTTTTCAGCCACCCTCCTCATACATTAAAAAACCATCAAGTGTGAAGATGTCTTCACAGCTGAACAACTGCTTAGTGTTATTATTCACTCACCGAGCTCCAACAACAGGAAATACCTAAGAGCATAAATCAAGCAACAGCACTGGTACACTGGGAAAGCAGTGGGGGCTAGTGAAGTCATTTCTTCTACTACACACTGGGCAACTAATCCCTCACACTTGGCATCACATCTGGGCACAGATGACTTTTGAGGTTGTATGGTATCAGTACCATCAGTAATTACCAATTACAGAGGTTGCAGAACTTGAACGTTGATACACCCAATACATTTTGCCTTTCCAAACTCCCTATCTACCTCAATCAACCATTGCTTCGGACAACGCAACACCAGACGTCCAAGCATTTAGCTAGCGATAGTTTAAGACCTATAACTGTCCTGTTCCACACTGGCAGAGCTCCTCAGAACAATGAAAAGCTGCATCACTCTGGCCCCACTCTCAGGTGTATCAGAGGATGCCTGTGAGGGTCCTTCTGAGCTCACAGTCTCAGAAGTCCATACATAAACACTTTGCTTTGCAGCAAAATGAACTGAGTAAGGAAAAAAAGACCACGTTACTCTAAACATGCTCAGACACGTGCCAGCGTGAGAGCAAAGTCCAGAGAAACCTGTTCCTTCCAGGAGACATCAGGACTGGAAAGCAGAGGACAAAACCAGCGAAGAGGAAGTCCTAGGTACTAGAGCACACCACGCCTCTCTCTCACTAGTAGCACAGGGTTACCTTGCAGACACAAAGATCTGCGAGTCTAAAGCCCAAGGTAAACAGTTAGACTGAAAACAGAGGCTGAAGGAGATGCAACAGAGCCCCAGGAGGGCTGAACTTCCAGCACTGGTGTTTACCTAACAAGGGGTCCACTTATCACCTGGAAAAGGAAACCTCTCCTCATTAATACCTAATTAAGAGTAATCTCTTGTGGAAACTGTCTCCTCCAGGACACAGTGTCATTTGCAGACACAGTGCCTGGCAGCCAAATGCTTTGGCTCAGCAGAGCCAGACCAACTTACACATCTGTGAAGAGGGCGGGCGAGTCGGGCCGGTGCGACTGGACATCTTGCATGGCATTCCACTCGTTGACTGATGACTGGTCGGAGTTGATATGGCTCTCATAGTAACTGACCCACGTGAGGAAGAGGCTCCCTGGGTAGTAATTGTTGCTCCGGGCCACCTCACAAGCCTTATGTAAACTCTGCAGAGCAGACCTAGAAAGGGAAAAATACTTGCAGAATTGTAATTTATTCCTCAGGCTGGTACTGAGCACAAAGCAGTGGCCAAATCCAGGATGCTGCTCACATCCCATCAGTCAGTACAAGCCCCAGCGCTAGATGCAACAGCCTGCGGCAGTGAGCGGGAGGCTGTCCTGCACGGGTGTGGATAACCACACGCTGCAAGAGCTTGTACATCTGAACTGAGGTGTGCCGCAACAAGCCTGGATAGCAGCGAAGGTGCCCACAGTTCAGAGAGCAGAGGCACATGTGTCTCTGGCTCCAAAACCTGCTCCAACTACCTGAGCCATAAATAAGATGTGCAGTTTGTGTCCAAGACAGGGTGCTCTGCCAGCTCCCATGGTGCCTTTGGCTCCCCCGCACGCAGGGCAGGGACACCCAGAGCTGCATGTCCAAGGGCACAGGCCTGGACTTTACTGAGGTGTTTAGGGTCTGCCCCCTTTCCTGCACTGGGGGTGTCAGAGTTTTCTTCAGCTGCTGCTGGGAAACAAATCCCCCCTCT
The DNA here is from genome assembly GCF_000710305.1 of Buceros rhinoceros silvestris. Taxonomy (NCBI): domain Eukaryota; kingdom Metazoa; phylum Chordata; class Aves; order Bucerotiformes; family Bucerotidae; genus Buceros; species Buceros rhinoceros. The sequence goes on along the minus strand of NW_010416128.1, from coordinate 30,664 downwards.
CCTATCTTTAGGTTGTTTTGAACCTTTGACTTTGATCAGAAAGATTCAGGTCAAACTCACTGGGGTGATGCAGTAGCGTGACACCCTGGCAGGGGATGCACTTTGGCAACGCAAAGGAGCTTCAGCCAGAAATACTGCCATGGCCACTGCATTCTTACAGCAACAACCTCAGAAGGAATGAAAGATGCAGGCAGCTTCTCTTTCCTTTTCACTATCACAATGAGTGTGTCTCAGTGGAAACAGACTCCTAAAATATGCACAGTGTGTATATGACAGAAAAAAAATATTTCAAACATATGCTCAAAGCAATTCTGCTGTGGAGAGATTCAAAGCAGCAGCCGCCCTTTGCAAAGAAAATTACCCTCTGCCCCCAGCTGCGAGGGGTGCGGCTGCAGCAGTGTTATAAGCTCACTGCTGCAGACCAGCACTGGCGCGGGTGTTTTTCCTTTCCTTCCTCCCCTGTATGTGAAGGAGACTTCTGGCTGCTGGAGCAGGTCTCGAGATACCAGTAATGCAAAGCAGCACCTGCTTTTTAAAAGCTCGAGCAGCCAAAACACCTTGGAAAGAGGATCAGAGGGACAGGTTCCAGTCAGCACTTACCACATGGCCTGTACGGACACCGGCTTGAATATGTGCACCCTGTTATCTGTCGATACGCTGAACCCTCTGGGGAGAGGAAAAAGGGCACAGTAAAAACCTGTCCCAAAGGCAACTTCCAGTTCATAACTGATGGTCTGTAGCACGTTGGAGGAGCAAAGGAGCAGCCCTATGCACACACTGCGGAGTGCAGCTAGCGAGCAGACCAAAGCAGCATGCTAAAAGCTCTAAAAACAACTTCAAGCTGCTGCTCAGGAACAAAACTACGACGGTGGGACAGTGCTGGGCTGTGCCGTTTACCTTGGCAACACAAATTCAGTGCCACAGCTGGGAGCAACAGAGTCCAGCTAAAGAGATCCTGGGCAGCTACCAAGGAAAGAAAAGTCACTCCATGCAGGACATGGGACAGCCTTTGTAACCGGCACGATCTGGAGCCTGCAAGGCAGGTTCTACGTGGCAGAGAAACATCACTCTTACTTTATGTTCAGCCGAACGCTGCCTGCTGCAAGCGCGATGGAGGAACACCTAACAGGATCCTTTTAAGGAGCTTTCACTACACACCCACTCACCAGTAAAAGCTCCTTTACTCCAGCTTAAACACACACGAGCCACTGTCTCAGTGCATGTTTATTCACAGATAAGTTAATTATGGGTGTTCCCTGCCACCACTACTGTGATTTAGGGCCTTTGAGCCTACTAACCCGATACAGGTCAGCAGCAGGAGCTCTGCTGGACCTGTTAGGGCTCTGCATTCATTTGAACCTTCCCCGTGCTGTAAGCTCACAGTCAGAGACCTTCTGCCCTTGACCCAGAATGTAGGAAATACACTCACCCATCCCCGTCCAGGTGGATCAAGGTGTCACTCCACAGTGGCAGCACCAAGCCCATTGTACAAGTGCTACTGTAGTGAGAAAGAGAAGGTCAGCCCATCCACTACAGCTAACGCTTATTTCACAGCAACGGTTGCATATTTTTGCATTCATTAGGAAAAAAAAAAAAGAAAAATCCCACTGTTGCTTCAGGACCAAGCAGGGTCAGTGCGGGCCTACAGGAGCCTGGCAGACATCATTAACCAGATACAGCAGTTCTTTTTCAAGCAAGCTTAAAGGGTTAACACACATCCAGGAGACGAGCAAACAGGATTCAGAAGCTGCAACCTTTGTACAGCAGGTCCGGGGGCTCAGAGCCTTCAGTCAGCTCAAGGCCTTTTCAGATCAGTCCCTCTTAGGATTGAGTGGTTGGGTCCTAGCGCTGATTCTGCAGTTGACAGCTTGTCCCTCAGCCGCTGGGAAGTGGGACCGGTGCAGTGCAAGAGCAGGGTGACAGCAGCACGGTAGGTTAGCAATCGCAGCCTATCACCCCTTGGTGACTCCTGCCCCATCTTCGCCCTCCCGTGCCCCAAGGATGAGCACAACAGCCAGCCGAGACAGACGCCTCTTGGCAAAACCACTCCTCTCTCAGCTGCTCTGACCTCTTTGCCCTCAGAGCCACCTGCTTTGTCAGGCTGAGCAAAAAGCCAAGTCAAAAGCAGAAGTCAAAGCAATGGAATAAAGGCAGGAGTGGGGGAAGCCCAACACAACCTGCACCAGATGGTGAAGTGAAAGAGCTGAATTTCATCACGCTGTAAAACTGGTCCAGAACCAAAGCAGCATCGTGAAGAACAGGATTCAGTTGCCTGCTGCTCTTATGCTTTGCTGTGGCTACTCTCAAATTGCCACGAGCCCTGACACTCCCGTCAACTTCGGCAGCTCGTGGGAAAGGTGGAAGAAGGTGTGACTTGAGGCTTCGGAGGGCCAGCAGACACAAAGCCCTGTAACTGCACATGCCTTGGAGTGACGGGTGCCCAGCAAGGAGACGCTGCAGCACACAGCTATTTCTGTTGACAACACGAGATGAGCTCATGGAAAGATGTGATTTTAAAAGGCTTCCCAAGGTGGCCAGGGTATTTTTAGTGTTCAGCAAGCGCTTATCAGAGACCATAGCAACAAGTCCACATTGAGTTATAAATACCAAGTGGGCTAGAGGAGGGTGTATCAGAGTGACCATCCAGAACCTCAGTAACTCGAGCAGAAAGCTAAAACGGCCCTGCTATGTTATTAGAGACTGAATACCAGTGAGCTCTCTGCTATCAAAGGTGCTGTACTGGTATACCACAGCCAACAGCAGGCTCCACGCTCACACCGACCTGTGCAAGGACAAGCTACTTTTACGCTACCGCACGAGCATCTCTGAGCTGGGCACACACACACAGGAAGGGAGCCAGGGGCAGTGTCGGGCTGGTCCCCCTTTTTAGCAGGCATCACCTGAGCTCAGCATCCACAGCAAGCCCCTTGAAATGAAGCATGGTGGCTGTTGTGATCAGCAGGCTGTCTGGAAGACCATTTCTTAGCCACAGGGTTCAAGCAGGTTTTCTAGTGACCCTGCTAACTACCTGGAAGTAATTTCTTCCAGCTAGGGTGAAAAGCCAGACTCCTTCCTGTAGTGGTTGGGCTAGAAGTAAGAATGTGTATGAAATCTTCCAAAATTGTTCGAATACCCAGGTGATTCTTCCCCTGCACAGGCCAAGATTTACTCAAAGCTCTTTTAAAAGAAGTCACATGCCTCCATGCCCTCCCTGAAGTGCCCAGCGTCCCCTTCTAAACCTGAAGCTTCTGCCCATGAAAACGCTGAGGGGGCTGTCCACTGGCTTACAGACGCTCCCGCAGCAAAAAGCCACATTCTGCAGCCTTCGGAGAGGTCAGCAGCAACTTAAATCAGCCAAGCAAAGGCCACAAACCCTGATGACATTCTGATGTCTGGGGAGAGCACAGGGTGTGTATAACCTGCCATCAGCAACCCTGACGTTCCTGTCAGGCCCTCTGTGCCATGACCTTGGCACGGGGCTGTCTGACAGTGGCTTTCATATTAGCTGCTCTCCTGAACCCTGACGTCCACCTGCTCTCATTGCAGCTTCTTCTGTCCTCGCCTGCGAGCTGTCCCTGTCTCTGGCGTGCAGGGACCTCACCACCCATAGACACAGAAGGGCACTTAATATCCTTCCACAAGCCTGAGGCTGGGGGAGCAGAGCAAACGCTGACCCGTGCTGCTGCCTTCCCACTTGCCAAGAAATAAAAGGGGAGTTCTGGATCTCAAGAAGGAAGTTTGGCTGGACAACCTGAAGCCATCTATCCCTAGAAAGCACGGACTCCAGACAGCCGTTTCCATGCTTGACTTGACATGCGAGTAAACACAAGAACTCCCACCCACCCCAGACACTGTGAGTACCTGTCATTGGAAGAGAAATCCATTCCTAGGACAATGCTCTCTTCGGTGTCTTGTCTGCCGTTGGTGGACACTACCACCATGTATCTAGTGCGGTTCTGGTAGGTACTTTCCAGTCTTACAGCCTAAGGAAAGGGAAAGGAGAGATCAGCAGTGCAACCAGCAAAACACACGCTATTCCCTTGAGAAGCCCCCTCCCGTGCTGAGTGACAGGCGTGGAAGCAGTGATGCCCTTGGCACTAGCGTGGCTGGCCCATCCTGCTCGGGTGGGCACCCAGCCGAAGAGGGGCAAGCGGCTGCCTCACACAATGCTTTCCTCAAGAGCTGGCGTGTTCCTGTGCCTTCTGCACGCCTCGCTGCAGGCCTGCTCTGTCCCACCAAAGCCAGCGAGGCTGGCTGCCACAGTGCCCTGACTGGTCCCAGCCCAGGGAGCTCCATGGAGCGTTGCACGTTCAGCGAGACAGATGGGTGTTGGACGTGCTCTTCGCCTCTCAGAGGGATTTATCCAAAGAGCTGGAGCTTTCCTTTAGAACACTGTGTGCTATACCAGCTCCAGCGAGGCTCCTTCTGCCACCTTCCCAGGCAGCTGGACAGACAACTAGGGTCTACTCCATGGCAGCTTTCCTGCTGTTCTTTTGAATTCTTCTAGCAACTTCCAGGTGTGGTGCAGAAGCCACCTTACTGCCCCACACCTGGCAGGAAAAGGTTTCCTTACCACAACCACATGTCCCCCAGTGCCAGAAGAGAGATCTAGCAGGACTGGAGGATGCCTGAACATCACCTCAAACTCCCCTAAATTAAATACTACTGGCAGCATTCAGAAAGCAGCCGTGCAGGCAAGCTGTGATGTGAGGCCAGTGCTGAAGCTCCCGAAGGCTACATTGAAGTGTAAAGCTCCTCCAGAAGCCATGAGGAAGCGAGAACTGAATGGACTCCAGCAAGTCCTCTTACAGACAGACTGCTGGTTAGCAAGGAGCCCGGGGATGGGAGCCCAGCACTGCAAGTTTTGCCTGTAAACACCTGCAGCTGGCAGCCTTTACTTGGAACCCCTCGTGGAGCCTGTTCCAAGCCACGTGCAGTTAGTTCAGTCACAGGATCCCAACTAGAGAAACCGGGACATCTTAGAAAGGAAGGGTCTTAGTTACATACACTGAACCCTAACTTAGGATGGCCTAATCCAACCCCGAGATGCTGCCTGGCCTCAGAGTATACCATACCGTTAAACTGCTCCTTGAAGCTTGAGCAGGGCCCTCATCGGGGGCAAGGAGCCCTTGCCCTGGGCTGTGCAGGCAGCTGCCTGCTGCGCTGGGACCCAGTTGCCCGATTTCTTGAGACCCAAAGGCTGGAGCTCAAAGTGATGGTTGACATCCTTTGCAAACTGAACCTGAATTCCTCAAACACCAGCTGCCCTGCCAAGCCACTGCTTGTGCTGGTACTTCTTGGTAGCCCACAGGACTTCATGGCTCACAAAGTCCCATTTAAACAGTCATTTTATCCTTAAAAAACCAGCTCACAAAGTAATTATGCTGTGGAATCTCTCTGGACTTGAGGTCTGGTTTCTAACTTGGTCTTGAGGCACCTCCCAGCTTAGAGGAAGCCCCACTCTGATCTCCTCACACCTCACCTGTCCACTAGCCAGCAAGCCTTGGCCACAAGATGTGGCAGAGTCTACAACAAAGGCTAAAAGAGCGCTCGGCAGCTAAACCAGGGCTCGCTATTTAACCGGAGTGCTCTGTCGCAGGGGACTGTGCTGAGAGCGGCAGGGAAAGCTTCCCAGTGGCATTGCAGGGAGCAGCAGCTCTAGTGATGGGGACAGAATAGCAAGTGCAGGCAGGAGACTGTGTTGATTGCATCTTCTAGACTTGTCCAATGGGACTGAAGACCAGCAGAAACTACCCAAATGCTGATGCCAGCAGACAGACGTGCTCCGTTCAGCGAGAGACTGTGTCCCACCCCATCTCTTTAGAAGTCATGCTAAAACCAGCCTTATTTTCCTTCTTGCTCCTTGAGTCACTGGGATTCCTTTGGAAACATGGAGGCTCAAAGTGGTCAGTCCTTCAAGGTGTGAATTCTGCCAAAGACGGCTGTTTCTACAACTAACCGCTCATAGGAAAACAGAAAGGGTGCTCTTCAACCTAGAAGAGCAAGCAGTCACCAAGGTCCCGGTGGTTAAAGTCATTGTTTACATTAGGAAGCAACCCTCAAACAGAAATGGTAAACGGTAAAACAGTAGCAGGTGGACAACAGCTGCTCTGCGTCCCCGGCATCCACACACAAGTTCTGTTCTGCTTCTCTTGAGGACAGTCCAACACCAAGAGGATTAACATAACCCGAGTTACTGCGCTAAACTCCTTTGGCTAGCAGTAATGGCAAGTGTGGTCTTACTGCAAGAGCCTTTCAAACAGGGCCAGACAAACAGCAACGGAAGGTCCTTAAAATCGGAGGGGTGGGATCTCCAGAGGGACAACTAAGAGAAACGGGGCATGGCTTGCTGTGGTGCTTTAGATTGACTTACACCCTTACCACAGAGCAAAGAACCTTCACTGGAGCAGGTAACAGCTTTTGCTAAGTTTACTAGAATAATAAACCAGCAAACTTGGCACCCTAAACAGCCAACCGCAGAAGGTACTACTAGAGCTCCAACAAGCCCCTCAAATCACGAATTAGTCTCTAACCTTTTCATTAAGCTCTAGATCGTATGCTCACCCAGCAGCAGGAGCACACCAAGTGCTACATGAAGCTATTTGAAATCCCAGTCAATCTGGGGAGGATGGCTGAGCAATGAGATGCAAGGTTCTTTGTCAACAGCTCATGTCCATAGAGTGAGCTTTCTCCTCCATTCATGAAGGCTACTTACGGTCTGTTCACGATCAAGTCATCCCCTGTGTAGTCTTTTCAGGGCCAGCAACATTTTCCTTTGCTTTAGGCTCACCTGAACACAAGCCAATTCTAAATCTATATTCATGTTCATCAGAGGTGTGACGTGGTATTTCACCAGCCCTTACGAAGAGCCCTTTCCAGGAATTAACTCCATACCGGCTTTCATCCTTCTCGTGCTACATGACAGTAAGTGGTTCACACGAGAGCACATTTCTCACTGGGATACTTCACTTGAAGACAAAAACGTGCTCAGCTTTCTGAAGTTCTCTTTTATTACCGAACACATGTAGCTTAGAGTGGTGACTAGTTCACTTACAGGAACACGGTCCATCAGTTTGTAGTCTCAACTCACTTTCCTCCTTCCTACCTACTGGTACCACTGCTCTGCTCCTGCTCTCGTGGAAGGCTGAAACCCCCTGCCAATAGCTCCAACAGAAACAGAGTTGTTCCAGGCTTTAAGTGTAGGTTGACAGGACGACTTTCCTCTGCTGGCCTCTGAGCTGTGAAGTCTGCCCTCCGGATGACAGCAGCCAACACAGAAGAGAATGCATTTCTCTCAGCGCTGTTTATGTTTCAAATCACATTTGTATCTACTATTTTATGAGAGTCTATTGCAGCTCCGCGCACCCTTCGTTCGTCAAGAATCAATTAAATTCAAGTAGACTATCGAACTTAACCTCATGCAGGATTGCAGCATTCCAAATGCAGCTCTGAACAAAAGGGTTTATGTCTCAGCCCACAAAGTCCTTATTCAGCTGTTAAGGCTGATTTGTCCCAAATCACACAATGTAGCCAGTGATATTGCTGAACAATGACTTGTTCAATAGCTTCCAATGTTCTAACCCTGGCTCAGATTCTGAAAAGCCCAGAGAACCCCCATTTCCATCACTTTCACTGACATTTTAGTGACAGCAAGGTGTGCCCGACAAAGTTGAGGAGCAGGACCTTTAGTCTGCTTACAAAGATCGCTTACGGCAAATTATTTTCAGTGGTCACTTTGAACATTAAAGCATTCCATAGTAATCCTGGCTGTTTCCCAGCTATACTCAAACAATCAGTCCAGCTCCAGCACAGCTCAGAAGAATTCAGCAAACCAGAGGTGCCAGAATAACACTCCTGATGCTGGTAGTCCTACTTTGGGCATATGTTGCTAAGATGGACCAGAAAACACAGGAAAGAAACTTCAGGCTACTGAGGGATGAGAGGGGCAGACACCCTGCAGTCACGCCTGACCTTGTAGAGCACTTGGACACGTCCTAATCAAATTCCTCAACTCCTCCTCTTTGGCTTCTGGAGGTCTTATATCAATGTTATAAACAGCAACATCTGATTTTCATCACATCATGACAGGAGAACAACCCAGAAAAGCAGAAAGCAACAGTGCGTAGCTACCTGGGGGTCCCACGCACTGCTTCCCAACACGCCATGGCCTTTTGGGGGGCAACAACTTAGGAGAGCAGCGTAGGGAACACAACTGAACTGTGTGGAAGGGCAGGTGCTCTCAGGTCAAAGACACCTACTCTTGATTTAAACAGGATACCAGCTCACGTACCCAGCTCTCTGGCAACTGGCACAGCACTTCTTAAGAGGTAAAGCACCCAGTATTTGGTTCAGACAGAGACAGTCTTCTAGCCACACACACACACACAAAATCTGTTTCACTGAACCCAATATCCAGTCCTTTTGTAATTAGCTGCTTTTCTGCCTTTGTGGTTGCAAACAAGACTCCCCAAACCTGCTGGTGAAACCCCTCACACACCCACACACCCTCTGTTGCTTCCACAAGCTACCTGGGTGTGTTTGTCAAGTGGAACTTAACCTTTATATTCCTTAACAGCAGATAAGCAGAAAGCCAGCCTACCAGTCGGATGTTGTCTTCAGGGCGGAGCAGTATGAACATGGCCTGCAGGTGCTGCTGGAGATCTCCTGCGGGCAAGAGGGAAAGGTGAGTGCATAAAAATAGTTTTAAATCACATGCAAGTTCCTGGCTGCCCAGGCAGAACAAATGTCCACCAGGAAACCTGACACGTCACCATGTGCGTTGTCACTTCCACCCACTCCGAGATGACAAACCTCCATCTCGGTCAGCTGTCCTTTGCTCCATGTGCTCACCTGCTCCCGTCCGACCATGCTCTCTCCTGCTAACTCCTGTTACCTTTTCAAGGGAAAGCAGCAGCGGTTC
>NW_010416128.1:13728-21643 GCF_000710305.1 Buceros rhinoceros silvestris | reverse complement strand
GTTCAGTACTCTGCTCCTTCAAAAGACACGGCAAACTAGGTGGAAACGGAGCCCACGCCATGGTTCAACATCTGCCACGTGCTTCAAATCAGGAATCTGCCATTTCTTTCACACCAACTTACTACTCAGTGCAGAACTACGACCTACACTACTACTTGTCTTTGAAGTCCAGACTCGGCACAGCACCTGCCTACGTAAGCTTACGTACCAGCCCCACAGAACTGCAGCTAAGAATTGCCTCCTCAAAGCCAAGCACCCACAGTTTTCCCTAGGAAACGCCTGTCACGCAGTACCTTTCAATTCTTCTTCAGAGCGGCGTGTCCCGGGCTGCTAAAGCGTCAAGCACTTGAAAGACAAGTGAGGGACCGTTCTGCTGGTCCTGCCGCACTGACCTCCCAGCACCGCTCCCTGCCCGTAGGGAGACTCACAGCCTTCGGAGCAGTAGTGAGCAGCACCGCCTCCAGCGACGGGCTGGTTTTTCTATCGTTACCCCTGAAATTAATGGGCATTCCCAGAAAGGAGGGTGCGAGGCTGCCAGGCGGGTGGCGCAGAGCAGCCGGGAGAGGAGCCTTTACCCTCCCGCTCCCCTGAAGACGGGAAGCTGAGTTTAGGCACCGCTACAGGGAGGAGCAGGACGGCTGGAGCAGGCGCTCAGCAGGAGCAGCTACCAGAGCACTTTCTGGGAAGGCAGACTAACCTTCCTGACCTCCTCCAGCTCACTGGAGGTGCCAGCATCCACGCTATTTCACAGACACCTCGGACATGGAGCAGCATCCAGAAATGCCACAGAGGGGAAGGGGCAGAAAGGAAACGCTGCCCAGTGAGAGCAGGGCACCTACTTTCCAAACGGTTTCTATAGGTGGTGAACACCAGGTCTGACGTCTCTCCTGACAGGACTGAGGCAAGCTTGTGAGGAGTGGGCTACACCGGAGAGCCTTCCCTGCTCTCCCCTTCCTTCCTCCTTGAAACACGCTTCAGCATATGGAGAATGAGTCAGTGCCCTGGGACTGTGTTTTTCACAGGGTGGGAAAAACCGAGGCACTCTGCAGAGCTGGGTAAGTCACACACCAAGTACCAGCCAGCGACAGGCCCCTGAAGCTGCTTCCTGCCCAAGGACATGTTCCCAGCACTGCAGCAGCTGCCACGTGCCTCCCTAAACAGCAATTATTTAGGGAGACAGGTAACAGGGGAAAGGCCAGCTCATCCCTCGGAAGCTTGTCCTCCCAGGGGGGCACTGGGAGACAGGATTTCCCCATGCCAACGCCAGCGCAAAATCCTGGCAATGCAGCTCAGTTCCAGCTGTTTGCGTGGTGGGAATCACCAAGGACTGTCAACTCCACAGGCAATGGTCCCTCACCTTCAGGCGGCATCTCCTGCCTGCAGCCTGCAAGAGCCCCGCAAGTATTTGACTCATGAGGCATTCTCACATCTTAGGCAGCTTGAAATGCAAGATGCTTCACCTCGGTTCATAGCCCTCCCCGAAACGTAACAGTTCCCACCTACTGCTGCCAGTCACGCACCCTCAGGAACCAGTTTAAGAGCTGAAGTTTCCAGAGTTTACAATCATCACCAGGACTACTGGATTATCTCAACGTCTCAAAAAACAGAGGAAGTTTCTAAGCCAACCCTTTCTGTAAGGCTCAGTTGAGGAGCTCCTTCCCGCTCCCCAGCCTGCCCTGCCAGTCTCGGCAGCTCCAGAGCGAGAAAGCGAAGCGTCGCTTCCCTGGCCAGCTTTGACCGACCTGCAGCATTTTCAGCCCCAAACACACAAGGCATTTTGTAAACTTCCTGGGTTAAGAAAAAAGCAAAGGAAAGGTTTTAGCATGCCAGTAAGAAAAAAGCAAAGGAAAGGTTTTAGCATGCCAGAATCAGCACAAAGATATCACATCCTGTCCTGTGAAGAGCTGTCAGCTTTGCTGGCATTCCGGGACTGCTGCTTCCTATCCCATTGTGCAGCATCCAGCAGATGTTTTGTTTCCCTGGAGCTGGCAGGCTAGGTGCAAGGCACCAGCTGGGGGGGGATCTTCAAAGCGATTTGCAGTATCCCAGAGACGGCAAAAGCCCCGGGGAAGTTATGTCCTTTTCTGGCCTTCTCCAGTACTGCTGGAGTGCGAAGCGAGCCAACCAGCCTACAGAACCCAGCCCCTTGGCCTGGTGGCACAGGAGTGCCCAGGGAGAGGAGCGCAGGCAGCCGGTGCCCTACCTAGTCTATCTGCCAGTGAGTGATTTCCCTTGCTGGAGATGACAGGATTAAAGAAATGGGTGTGAGCATTAAATATCTCCTGTTACGCATTTATTCTGTGTGTTGGATTCTAGCACCTCTGCTGAATTAGAAAGGCAGCTCAGGAAGGTTAGTCAACCTTTCTAGAAAATGCTCTGGTAGCCTCCTGAAACGCTCTTGCATCCTCTGGCAGCAATGTCTTACTGGAAAGGTACGTCTGCTCCCTATGCCCCCTCTAGTCTCGTGTGCCAGAGCAAAGTCACGACATGTGCTTTGCTCAGGAAGGTGACACACCGATCCCTCGGTGTTGTGGTCTGCGGGCACGCCGGTACATTAGAACAGTTCACAGAAAAGGACAGGGCACGCTCTCATGCTAAGGATCCTCTTCAGTGAAACCTTCAAGCACCATTAAAAAAAAATACTACACCATTCACACCACCTGACAAGTGGGGAAACTGAGGAAAGAACAAGTACTGATGCCTCACTACATCTCACTCCGTAAGTTCAAGAGACGGGAACAAAAAGAGTCTTCTCAGAAATGAAATCCCACCCCTCAGGCACGCCAGCCTCTTCAATACAGAACACCTCGCTGTAGGCAACTGCAACGCACCACATTTGCTTTCCTGGCAACCTGGCTGCTAAGAGCTCGGGGTGATGAGAGGAGTGACTATTTTCCACTGAGGTCTGCAGACCTCATGCCAGTCAGCTGCAGGAGGGGAGATGAGGTAACAAGAGAGACTCCAAAGCTGTTTGTGCTGCCCTGCACAGGTTCACAAGGCAAATCATCCAGCAGGTCTCCCCTGCAAGGTGAAGCCGAGACAGCAGCTGAGCTGGGCTTCTGCTCCCCAGAGGACTTCGGAAAGGTTAAAACTCAGGAGAGGCAAAGATGGACTTGTAGAAGACTGCTAACTCTGAACTGCACACTGAACACCGCTTCCCCTCAGTCTCCACCAGAAAGACCAGCTCTAAATAACGTTTCAGAACAATTTATTCTCTTTTGACAACTGGTAACTAAAGCATCTCACTCAAAGCCATTTGAGAGTAACTGCTTGTATGATGTCTGAGTGGCATTATGTCATCAACTGCCTGTGGACTTAAACTCTTCCTACACAGGTGTCTGCAAGTGGATTTTGAGGTGGACCAGTCATCAGCCAGGTAACTCTGCCGGCTGTAGAGCCGGATGACAGTCTGATGGTATCAAAGTAAATAAAATGTACACCTGGAACCAAATCACATCACTTTTGGGCAAAGAAAGTTGCCTCCAGCCTCTCTATCTCTCTCTCTGCCCCATATGCAAAAGTCTAAAGGTCTCAGTGTTGTTTTTCTCCTGCTGATTGTTTAATGGAAGGGAAAAACCTCACACTACCTGGTTCCCGTAAAACACCACCAGTGAATAAGCACCATCTACACAGGGAAAAACACCCTGCCCTGAAATGTTTGACTTTCATTATTCAGACTGATTTTCCAAACAAGGAGTCAAAGCAAAAACACAGATCAGTCTGTCAGCAGATAAAGCAGGCAGAATCATGACTGACTCTGTATTATTCACTCTGCTCACACGACTGAGAAGTCACGCTGACTTTGCTCACGGCTTTCTCCAGCACTACGTCAAGGTAGTCTCCTCCCTCTTCCATCATAACCGGTTACTTTCAGACCAGGAAGGACGATTATTCATCCTGTATCGTAACCTTAAGTTTCCCAGCGCGGTGTGTGAAGTTTTTATGGCAATCCTCCAGCCCTTCTCTCTCACAAAAATTCCAGGATGGTATTCTGGGGGGAGTTGTTCTCAACTCTCCATGATGTCATGATTGCTGCCCCGACGTCCCTCATCTGTTTGATTTGCAGAATAAACAGAGTACTGAAACCTTTTTTTTTTAATCAGCATTAAATACTGCAGCCTTGAGACCGGCAGGTCTGGCTTCCACACACAGCTGGGGTAAACAGAAGTGTGTGTCATCTGGTGAGAACAAACCCAAGAGAGGCGGACTCGGAAACAAGAGTGAGCAGACAAACCTCAGCCGTGGGATGCAACAGCTCACCTGCATGCTTGTTGCGTCTGTGACTGATCCTGGGAGTCGACGACCCATTTCCTCGGGGCAGGAAGAGAGCTGCGCCTTTCACAGTGAGGAAGCTTTCGCTGATGCTGCAAGGGGAGAGACAAACAGTGAACAAGGAAAACTCCGTATTGTCTGTCAAAGGAGAAGAGCGATGGACCATGGGCGGTTCAAGGCACTGGGCACACGCTCTGTGCTTCTGCAAGGACCTGATTGAGACCAAACTGTTTTGCTGGTTGAGAACGTCCCCCACCCCCCGTCAGTACTGCAAACATTCAGAGCATAGTGGAGAACAACGTGAACAGAGAAACTCGGAAAACCTGAAGAGAGTGCTGGTGCCGCTCCGCCTGCCACGGTGGAACCCGAGCAGGCAGGGGGGATCAACCCATTTCAGCGCGAAAGTCAAGAGGAGAGATCCACGTTTTAAACGTGATTAGCGCAGCAAGCCCACGCGCCTCTCTCATTACGGACTGTTAACCCTGTGCTTTGTGCTTCGGGCACAGCTGATGCCCTGCAGGAACCAACGTCCCCTTCAGCAGATAGCCAGAAGAAAATCAGTGCACGCGACAGATCCAGAAACCACGAAACAGCCATCGGGGAGTTGTGGGATAATTAACGCTCAAAGACTCACAAATTAAAAGCAAAACTGTAATGCTGTTGAATTCAGGCACCACTTACTGCCTTGATTTTGCCCTTTCTGAAGCCACATGAAAAGAAAGGCTTGTGGGAAGGGGCAATAAAAGAGTTCTCATGTTCAGTGGAACAGCTGACGCTTGGAGCACATCTCCCAGCAGAGTTCTTAGAGATGCTGTGGCTCCTGGAAGAAGGCAGACACGCTACAGGTTTTGCAGTTAAGCCATCCTGCTGCATAGTTTGGGGTTCCTGCTGTTCTCAGGGTTGATAAGATAGTCATACAGGCTTTGAAGACAGCCAGAAACAACCCTAGAGTCAACAGGATGGGTGATGAGTATGATAGGGCAGGGTGGGAGAGTCCCTGGCATCACGCGCCCCAGCAGCTCCATGCCTTCAGAAAGATGCTGGCTGGCTCTCTCCCACTGGACGAGACTAGGAAACTCTCAGTTCCTCCTTCTGATTAAACAAACACCAAAACTCAGTCTTTATTCCCTTCCTTTAAGAGATGAGGACTGGGAATTAACAAAGAGAGTAAAAAACCCCATCGCGGATAATTCCATGTTACAAAATGCAGGTGAACACTAGCACGCACCAAGCGCCCTCATCACGGCTGCTACTGCTCTGCCGAGGAGCCAAGGCTCCCTGCCGCCCCTGCTCCAGGGACACCGTCCGGTGGCTGCTCCGAGGAGGGGACTGAAGGCAATGCCACCTCAGAGAAATCAAACGTGACCAAGAACCAGCACACAGCACGCCACGGGCCTGTCATCTACAGCCACGAGCCGAGGTCGATCGCTTTAGCAACACGCTTTGCTGACGGCGTTTTTATAGGTAGGAGAATTACAAAAAGCCCGTGTTAAAGCTGGACTTCCCCCTAACCTCAAGCACATTTCTGGGCACCTCTCCATTTTCCTGGGGGGAATATTGAAAAACGAACTTTTCTGAGCTCCAGCAAAGCAGATGCACACTCTCAGAAAGACCTTTTTTTGAGCCTGTAGCACATCCCAGCGTTACACCATCTGTCATAACCTCAGCACCGCTCCTTACTGACAAAGCTTCTCACAGGACTGCTCTCTAAAATTAAACCAGATGTCAAACACACACTGTATCTGTCAATAAAACCAGAGTTTCAAGAAGGAAAAATCCCGAATTAAAATGGATCAGAGATTTTTATCTATGCTGAAGTTTAAGACACAACAAATTTAAATCTGTTAGGCACACTGAGCTCAGATGCTTCCTCAAACCCCCCTCACGTAAAAAATTCTGAGCCTTTCTGGCTTTTGGTGACAAAGAGATCCTCAGACAGCCCTCAAGGTACAGTTTCTTGAAGCCTGAACTAGAGAAACACCGAGTTATCCTGAAGCTGCTACCTGCACGTTTCGGTGCAGCAGAGCCCTGAGGGCCAGCTTTTGACTACACCCCGCTGGAGGGGGGCAGGCGAGCGCGCTGTGCTTTGCTGAGCCTCTTCAGGAGACAAGACAATGATACAGAAAGAGGGAGAAGACATTCTCTCCTCCTCCTCCCTTCACAATCTCACCACTGAGGCTAAGGAATGTGAAGCTGCACAGGAGGAGGAAGAATTCATCAGCCACAGTCTGTTTTCACGAAGTTAATTTTATCAGCAAAGACAACAACTAATCTTAGCCATCCTTTAGGAGGTTTCCCCAGAAGGCTGAATTAGCAACTATTTTTAGTGGATAAAGCAGCATGTAGCTGGAGGACTGGGAGGTTAAAAACCCTCTCACTTCCATCACTTTCTCTTATCATTAGCTCTCTGCTGTCAGCCACCCACCTGGAAAGGAAACATGGGCAGAACTGAAGAGAGTCCCACCAGGTGCATCCTTCCAGGAGGCCACCTTCTCCTAAGGCCATGGAGAGCCTTGGTTGGGGCTGATAACCATAAGCAACAAGTTTGCCTTGGTAAGGCCCTGTAACAGTAGAGCCATGGTACCACCCACCACGTTTTCCCTGCAGACAGCTTGATGCTCCCAAGCACAACCCCAGCTTTGAAATAATTCATAAAATCTGGTTTGCCAGGGCCTACTGGAGCTCCAACGCTTCTCGAAACAACCTCCTGAAACGGACCGGGTATTAAAAGACACTAAATGTAGTTGAGTCCAGCAGAGCAGAAAATAGGGAGCCAGCTTGGCAGAGGTAACAAAGCTGAGTTGTGCTTTACTAGCACACCAGGCTTGTCATCCATCCTCTGTACCACACAGCGGTTTTTCCTGGAGAAGACTCAGGACATACCTAGGAAAGGGTGATTAAACTATAAGCAACCCTCAGCACTACAGCTGTGAAGAAAAAGCAGCTTCTGTTTCCTCATGCACAAGGAAAACACTGCACGGTTCATACCGAATTCTCATTATGCTACGAAATCAGGGAACCACGCAGAACTTACAGATGGCAAACAAATAGCGAGCGCCTTCCCAGCTGCTACCTCGCACAGCGCTCTTCATTAACCGGAGCACAAACACCACATAAACGGGTTTGAAGCCACAAAACAGAAAACGTTCCTGGTTTATGAGCTACACCAAAGCAATGCGATAACACGGATCACCTCAGACTTTGCCACGACACCCCCACACGATGCCTTCCACCCAAGGGGCCGCACCACCAGCCAGGAGGAAGAGGAGCCTGCACCACCCACCCGTTGGCAATGAAAAATTCTCAGTCCTCAATGTAAAACACTCAGAGAAGACCCACCCAGGCAGTCTTCTCTAGAAACTGCTTCACAAAGAAAGGAGATAAAGCCTTTTGAGGACGACAGCAAGGAAAGCCAAGAGGCACCTGAACAGCTTCTGGCAATGTTTTATCCTAATAAACACTTAATTAAATTATTGTGAGCCCGAGGAGGACTTTTCAGTCAGCTCTTACTCATCAGAGCAGCTCCTTTGCAGCAGGCTCTGTCCCGTCCAGCCCAGCCCTTCATCAGGCACTTGCCAAGTAGCACAACGGAGTGAGCTGGCACCATGCCCTGAAGGGTTGAGCCAGAGGAGTTATACTCACA
>NW_010416128.1:10601-13635 GCF_000710305.1 Buceros rhinoceros silvestris | reverse complement strand
CCCCACACCAAGGGGGCAGCACGACGAGGACCAACCCGCCTCTCCCTGTCACCTCCTCAGCAGCTGTGCCCGCGGCACGCACAGGTGGCAACACCGGCACTGCAGGGAGGTCACATCCTCCTGCCCTGTTCTGCCTTATCCTTAAAAGAAAGGGAGAAGATTAAAAAGCGGAGCAATAGCGGAAATGAAGATTTCAAGATACCGGACACTGGAGTAAAAGCCCACTACCTGTTTATTCACAGAAACACAAACATAATTCCTCACCAGCCAGGTGTTTATGAACCAGAACCCTGCACAAGAAGTGCTCTGGAGCATCCTAACAGAGCTGACGAGATACAGCTCAGCACCAAGAGGCTGCACAGGGATTTCTACGCCAAGCCTGGTTCCAGCTGTAGCTCCCCATGACAAGAGAGTTGCGCAGAAACCACAGAGGTTTTTCCTAAGCTAGAGGAGGTTTTCCCAAAGGGCATCTCTTGGGACACAACCGCCTCCCAGCACAAGCCTCACAATCCCAGGAAGCTGCCTGGCAGGTCTCTGCACCCGTACCCTTCCCCTCCAGCGGCAGGTGAGACCAAAGGCAAACCCCAGAAAAGCAGCAGCACCGCCCTACAGCCGGGAGGCCAGTCTGACAGCGGGGAAGGGCACAAGTGAACCCTGGTGCTGGCTAATGGGGAGCACTCGGCAGCCCAAGCCCTGAGAACGGGAAGTGTCAAAGCAGCCACTGGTCCTGACAGGCTGGCAATTTCGGTTGGGAGCGTGCTCCACCAAACACCACTCCACGTGTGCGGTGAATGGCAGCCCTGCCTGAGGAGCCAGCAGCTCAGCGGGCACAGGACAGGGAACAGACACACTGTGGGACGGCGTTTACCAGCTCCTTCCCTTCGGTTTTAAGCCAGGTTGCTCCTTCAAGAGCCCCCCAACACTTTGCTCTAATGTGAGCAGCCAGAGTGTGCCGCAGGGGCAGCGCATGTACCTGCGCAGCACATCTCATCTGCTGGCACCTCAGCTCGATCACCCTCCTCTAATCCACAGCCTGCAAAACACAAACCCAAGAAAAAGACCAAAACTCCAGCGCTGGCAGGAGTGGTATAGCAGGAGTCAACACTCAGCTCCTGCTCCAGGTTGTGGAGCCGGGGTGGAGGGAGGGCAGCCAGGGACAGGAGAGCAAGCTCTTGGAGCACACCAGGGCTCACCTGGCAGGAGCAGCAATTCCAGCTGCACTCTGCTGTGCCTGGCGTGGAGGGAGGTACCAGAGGGCAGGACAAGCCGCCTGCTGTGTCTCAGCACCTTGAGTCACTGCCCTGCCAGGTAGTTTTCCCTTCCAGGTGGGCCTGGGGCATGGCATCACTCCTGCTCAGGGACCAGCTCTCACTGCCAGTTCCCTCCACACTGTACCTGGCCATGGGAAAAGTCCTGGTTAACAAAGCATCGGTCCCCAGCTGAGCGTACAGCGGTGGCTGGGTAGGCAGCAGGAGGGATGCACAGCCAAGGGCATTTCTCCATCAAAACACCAGAGAGAGCACCACACACCTCCAGCATCCCTCCCTAGAGAAGCATCAAACTCTCTCTCCTTCACTGCAGCTCATTTTTCAGTAAACCACATCCCTGCTTCCCTTGCTCCCTTTGAGGCACCTGTTCAGTTGCTACCAGCAGCGGTAATGAATTCTGCAGGAGAGCAACATCTGGCTTCCAGTGTCAGCCTTTGCTCCTGAAGAAGTGATGAAGGCACCAGTTCTCTTCACAGAGGCCAGATCTCTGGGCTGCGTAAAGCAAGACAGTAGCAGTCACTAATTATAAAAAAAAAAAAAATAAAATCAACCCAACAAACCCAAACCTAGAGAACAAAAAGCTACCACCACAACAGGGAAATGGGGAAGGCAAGGGACACTCAGCATCGCTCCCCACTGACAGCTGGGCTAACGGGGTCAGCTGGCAGCATGCACGGACAAGTCGAGGCTTCTCTGACACCCAAAATAGCAACAAACTCAGTGCAGAGCAAAACAAGGGCCAGGACTTACCGAAAAGAACTCTGTGACACTGTCAACAGAGGCGACACCCCGGAGGGCAGGGAGAAAGGGGAAGCGGCTCCCCAGGGGAAGTTGTCTCTTGCTGCTCAGCACTTCTGCAACTTCAGAAAGAGCACACGGAGAAAACAAACAAAGCGTGGGAACCCACCTCACCTCCGCTGGCTGACGCAAGCTGTGTTTTTAGCAACATCTGTATCTATGCCCTTTCTTCTTTTTTTTTTTAAAGGAACTGTGTACCGGCACTTCCTCTGCTCCGAGGTGGGGCTCCCTGCAGAGGGGATCCAGCTGCAGTGGCACAGGCAGGCAGAACCACAGAGAGACCAGCCAGGCCAACCCGTTCTAACTTATCTACCGATCCCTCCTCCCCAGAGCCAAGGTGCCTCTTCCCTCGGTCTCTGATACGGGCATCTGCTGAAGAAAAGTTTTCAGTGTGCGAGCAGACACCCAGAGGTGAGGATGGGGGGTGTGAACCCAAACTCTAAAGGCTCGGCAGCTCTAAAGCCTTGTCCTTGCTCCCAGGGAGGAGAGAACTGATGGTAAATTCAGAGAGGGTACAACTTGTGAAAGGGAGCACTGACAAGCATGGTTGTGTCTGCAAGTGAAAAGCAACCACCTCAGGAGCAGGAACAACCCCTCCCAATTTCAGAGATGGGATCTAAGCAGCCTCAGGTCATCCGGCAAGGCTGCAGGGAGTGCTGCCACCCCCCAAGACTCCACTGAGTTAACAGCCTGCCAGTCAAGCCGACCACCAGAGAAAACCGGCACACACACATGCCATCAGTGCTCCTCTGCCACCAGCATCACCCGCGCTGAGCTCCAGAAACTATTTCAAACTTCAGCCTCAAAGCAGCTTCGGCAGCCTGGGTGCACTGGCGAGAGCAGCAGCATCCTTTGGAGACGGCACAGAGGATGACAGCACCATCCCTGCCAGAGCTGCCGCGCTGCCGGCAAGAGCAGCGCCGACAGCTGCTGTTTGCAGCCCGAGCGTTCGGCCCACGCCGCTGCAG
>NW_010416128.1:10112-10564 GCF_000710305.1 Buceros rhinoceros silvestris | reverse complement strand
CCCCCCCCCGCCCAGACCTGCCGCGCTGCCGGCAAGAGCAGCGCCGACAGCTGCTGTTTGCAGCCCGAGCGTTCGGCCCACGCAGCTGCAGCGGGGCAGCAGCGGGAAGACAAGCCCAACCACCTGCAGCATTCCTCTGCCTCCCGGAGGACGCAGCCAACCTTCGGACTCCTGCGAACGTGTTCGCTCGCGGGCAGGGCTGGGACTTACTGGTACAGGCACAGGAAAGCAGAATGGGGTTTAGGTTGGACTCCAGATGAGGGTGTTTTATAATTTCTGACACGAGTCCAGGTCCACATACCCCTGGCCTACAAACAAACCAGATCTACAGCACACAGACTCCTAAATCAAAGGCGATGCAGGCAGACCCCTCGCGCAGGCAGGGGCAAGCCCACCGGGCAGCGCTCAGCACCCACCCACCCACGCCTGCTGCTAGCAGCTCCCTATTGCAT
>NW_010416128.1:4950-9980 GCF_000710305.1 Buceros rhinoceros silvestris | reverse complement strand
TGCTCATCCAGTACCACACACACACACACACCACCCTCCCCGTCTCACCTTGCTGCCGAGCCCATCGGCATCGCTTCCTGCCAGCGCCCAGCCATCCTGGCGCAGCGGCTGAAAAGCCGCAAATGTCCTCACGCTGCGCTTGGGCCAGTGCGATGCGCCGAGTCACAGCGCTGCCACCACCCCCGAAACGCAGCACAGGCCGGGACACCCCGCAGCACAGATCATCAGGTAATAATTTATTTCAAGGAATAGAAACTTGGGCACAGACTGTATGATTCACCACAGCAAGGAAGCGCAGTTACGCAAGGATGGGCACTCGCTATCCCCACTGAAACGTACCCATCTTCCACGGAGCACAGAAGAAAAACTCCAGCGACTGTCCCCCTCGCTAGAGTACCCCACAGCAGTCCCAGCAAGGTGGGTGGCCCATGGTGGCCCATGGCCAGCCTCCACGCTGGCTTCAGAGAATCCACTGAGAGAAAGAAAAAGACGCCAAAAAGCAACAGACAAACAAGGTGTGCGGACAAAGCCCTGATGGGCTCAGGAATTCGAGACTGACGATAGGCTCAAACCCATTTGCTCCCCAGCCCGAGCACGGCAGTTCGTGTCCTAGAAAGCGGGTGGCTGACTCAGTGGAGATGCTTATTCAGAAATCTGGGCACTTGGTGCTTACAGGAGAAATCTGACCCTATGCGCTGTTTTAAGCAAGACACCCAGACCGAAGCGAGACCGTGAAAGGAATTTGTTTTACATGATAGTCCTCAAAGGCTGCCAGGTCTCCAAGTCAAGACATTCCCAGATTACAGCCCGACATGACATTCCTCTTGCGCCATACTCTGTTTGACCATCCCCGACTGTAACGCATACCATCAGGTTCATGGGGAAGGACAGTTACACCCGAGAGAGTGCTTGCAGTGTTCTACCACCACGTGCTGCACTCCTACCAGCTCAGCCTGTCCAAAAAGAGCCAGCTGCTGTGGTAGGAACAAATTGCTTCCACAAATATATTCTTAAAAACACTTTAATCAGCATGAGAAAACTTCATGAGGAGAATCTATTGCATCAGATGAAAAAACCCAAGCTTTTTGATAAGTTATCTTCAGAAAGAACACTACTCTGAGGGACACATGTATTTTTCTCTCAGAATTAACACGGTCCATGCCGATCATCTTTAAATCACATGATCGTCTCTTCTTCCATCAGAGTTTGGAAACGCTGCCTTCACGCACAGCATGTTTCTTTTCAAACCCTAAACGATAGCTGACGCATCCTCCAGCAGTCGGTCAACATCCAGCGAGCTTGGAAGGTCTCTCCCAGCTGCGTTTAAACACTTTTCAGACAGGACATTTAATAACTACTTTTTGCCCCCTTCTCCCCGCAGAGGCAGGACCCAGCGCTGTCACAGCCCTGACCATGTTTGGCCTGGCCGGCAGCGCCCTGCGAGAAGGACCCCATGGCTTTAAATACGCCTGTAACTCAAGTCACAGGAGACACGCTAAGGCCACCACGCTGTCCCCCCGCCACAGCCAGGGCCAGGGGCACCTATATTTAGGCAAAGTATGTCCAGCACTTAGAGAAGGCAGGAGCCCACTGACTTGCCTGAGCCCCTGCCAGTGCTGGCCGTCTCCCCGATGCGGGGACAGCCTGACCAGGAGCTGGCAAGTGCCCTGGCACCCGCTCCAAGCAGGGCACCCCTTGCACCCACCACAGCCCCACCCCTCGCCAACAGGCACAAGCCCAGCCCCGCAGACTGGGAGAGAGCAGAGCAGCCGCAGATGGTATCGCCCCACCGCTTCTTTTGCTGGTTCCAGCGGAGGTGGTCAGCACCGAGCAGGGCTGTGTCAGCCGGGGAGCAGAGGGCCTGCGCCTGTGAGGCAGCATCGTGCCAGGACTTGGCTCTGCAACTGCCCCGACCCACGGAGCGGGGCAGGGGATGGAGGAACTACGCTGGGGAGCAGCCTGGCTCTGACGGCAGCCTCCCTGCCTGCCCTCAGTAAATGCAGTAATGGACCCCTGTAAATAAAACACCAAAACAAGGACCACTCTGTCTCCACACAAAGACATCAACGCTGAATAATAAGCCTTTTCCTCTGTGCTAAAAAGAAGCAGATGCTTGTTTACCAAAAGCATCAAAAATCATCAAGAGGCTGTTGGATTTGACTCATAAAAAAACAGAAGGAAGTTATTTATTCAGTATTTTAACTTCTGCAGCACTCAGCACTTCCAATTTTTTCCTCATTCTTACTGCATCCTCCCCATGCACGAGGGCGATTTGATCCCTAAATGACAGTTTCCAGCAGCAACAGTAAAATCAGTTTAGGACTGACTGTCCCTTTAGACGAGCAAAAAGGACAGTCAGCGGTAACCAGCAACGTGAGATGGACTGTGAACTGTTTCGGAAAGCACCACGTGCCAGATTTCTTTCAATAGGTTTTGATTTGAAATTGGCAGTCACAGGCAGCTTCACCTGCTGTGCTGATACGGACGTCACCAGGCTACCGACCTGCTCACCCTCGCCAGGGACTTCATCTTATGGAACAGCGCAGCCACAACTAAGTGAGTACAAATGGCTGCAAGGGGATAAAAGCGGCTCTAAATAATAAACATTTTATATTTAGAATAGTTTCATGGATTGTGTCTTTTCTTCAATCCAAGGCAACAGTTGGAAGGACAGTCCATGGCGTAAGCGAGGTCAACACAAACTTCACATTCGATTTGAAGCTGCAAACCAGAGAAGCAACACAGCATCACCTCGGGTTAAGTGACCCATGCTGCGGGGAACGGGGTAACTCAGCCTTCCAAGAGCACCCGCTCCCCAGCGGAGAGGTGCCCTAGTGTGCAGAGCACACCCACCCCGGCAGAAGCCAAGAAAAGCTCTCCAGCGCTCTGCTGGTGTAAGTGACAGCCAGGCTCCGGAGAGCCATCAGGACAAGCTCTCCCAATCAGACCAGAGATATAATTATGATTTCAAAACGCAGACTCAGCATCACTTTCTAATCCAACTCTTCCCCCCACGGATGTAGCAAGTTCTTCCTGCAGACAACATCCCTTGTGACTCTGCTGTTTCTCTGGGTGCTCTGAATAGGGATCAGCTTACCAGGAGTCCTTTATCCCTGAAATAATTTCCATTAATCACTCACCATACTGCACTTTACACGGAAGCTGACAGTCAGTGGGACGTCTAACACCACTGCAGCATCTCCCAGCTCCAACAGAGGCTGAAACAAAGGGCAGCCCAAGGGGCAGAAGGAACCAGGAGATTTCTAAGGAGCAGACAAGTGAACTTCTTCAAACTGCTCCCAAGCACTGCGAGGTTCCTACAGACACCTGCAAACTTTAAATGAAAGCAGGGAAGCAGCATTTGAACCATTCACCCTCCATTCTACCTGCTCACAAAATAAAGAGCAAATAGCAGGTGACATGGCAACCCCCATCTTGAAGCATCACCCTGCAGTTCCACATCTGTGATTCCTCAGCAGAGCTGCACATTAACCTACTCCTTCAGCACCTTAACATGACTTCCAGCTAAAGGAGGTGTCAGTGCTTCACACCAAAACTCATCTTAAGATGTTTCTAACTCAACATAAAAACCTGGCAAAATTTTGCTGGCTCAAAACTCAGACCGGAAACACATTAAATAAAGTTTTAATTTACAAGAGCCTGAACGCCGAAGAGCAGCAAATCCAGATGTGTTTATCCCTGCAAAAGTCAGGTGCTAAATTTCATCAGAATTAGCACTTTAGGCAGTTTGACAGCCAGTGGTTAACTCAGGTCGTTGTCTTTCCTAAAAGCATGCAAACCCCTTCCAAACCCACACGTTAAAGCAGAGCGACCAGCGGAACACTGAACCCTGCTGAGTGTCGCAGACCCGGAGAAGTCTCTAACAGGAACAGAGTGTGCTTTAGGGAAAAGGCTCTTAAACGGCTTTTTAAAAGGCTCTGGAGTACTATGTGCTTCATTTCAAGCTAGAGAGCCTCTCGTAAACATTTCACAGTGTCCTAGAAAGAACTAAAGACAAAAAAAAGTCAGTAACATTATAGTCATGTCAAGGTTTTGCTCTGGTTTGGTTTTTGATTTTTCCATCCCTTTTTCAAAGCAAATAAAGGGAAAAACCACAACTCTAATAACAACAACGCCAGTGACAAACTCTTCACACACCACCACACCATGAGCCTTAAAAACAAAAAACAACCCAAAAAATCCAAAATCTAAAGCTGAAAAAACAGTTCTGGGCTCATTTTAATCCAGCGTCGAGCTGCAGAAGGTAAGCAGAAGCCTAACAGACCAAGTTTTAGAGGACCTAGTAAGACCAATGACAGCTTTTCCCATCTGTACCTTTGTGCAAAGAGGTTCTTCCTTAGCCGAGGACCTGAGAAGGGTAAATTGATTATTTGCTAATCCAAAGGACGCTCCTGCAGTCCCACCCGCCGTCTGGAGCCACTCGGAACATCGGAAGACGCCCAGAACACGGCCACCGCCTCGGCAAGCTGGCGGTGGCTGCGCCCAGGCAGAGGTCCCAGCCCACTCCAAAGCATCCCGGGCGGCCGCTGGGAGCACGGAGGCTGCAGGGCAACGAGAGGCTCCGATGGGCAAATGTGTTCACTCCACGCCGGCGGGCAAAACACGCAGGGAGAGAGGAAACACAGCACAGTCCATTATACAGGGTAACTGCGGGGTACAGACAAGTAAGTCTAAGCTCAACTCAACAGTCCTCTGCAGGGTCCCACCCCACCCTGGGCACGGCGAGACAGCACTGGGCCAAGAGATGAACTTACTCAGGTTGGTCTCTGTGCCTCCATAAGAGCCATCCTGCAAAGTTCAGACGTGACCGATCCGCACTTCGCCGGCGCAAAGTGGGGAGTTGAACAGAGAAATCCCAGAGCCGCGGCGTTACGGAGGAGGGGATCAGAGGCGGCTGGGACAGCACGGACCTCATTAAGCCGTTCTGAGGGCTGTGCGAACAAACTAAGGGCTTCGCTGCTAAGTGACAAAGATCACTTGTTTCAAAGCGAGACCTAAACCTTGTATGG
>NW_010416128.1:649-4840 GCF_000710305.1 Buceros rhinoceros silvestris | reverse complement strand
AGGAGGGGAGTGAGCCCGTGGGAAACAAAGGGGTTTTGAGAAAAAGTGTTACTTCTTAAATGGCTTACGGCAAATAAACCCAGCGGCCACCAGTGCTGGACACAGGGCTGACGAGGGCCCAGCAAGTATTGGATAAACAGGAAAATACAGGGAACCAGGAGCCTGTCTGTGGCTCCCAACACTAGAAATGCCTTTGAGAAGCTGCCAGCGGCAAGAAGCGCCGACCCTACCGGCAGATCTCCCGGGCCGGATCTCTGCAGCACCCTCAGCCTTCGCCCGCGCTGAGGCACCGCCCCATTTTATCATTCTCCTCTGTGGGTTCTTCTTCTCCCCAGCCTCCCTCCTCCACAGGCTGACGGCCCTGCACCAGAAGGCTCCTCTCTGTCCTCACCCAGCACAGCAGCCGGCGGCTGCGGAACAACCGCTGCCTGTCTCCAGTTACTGCCCAAGCTGCTGACTTCACGCCCTGAACACAGGTACGCAAAGCGGAGTGGTGCCTTCTGAACATGTCAGCAAAAGCATGAGCATTCAGAATTAACGACAGGAGTGAGTTTTACTCCCTGTGTGTGTGTGGAAATAAGGAGTCTTCAGCCACGGCTGGAACCTCGACTGCAGATTTGCTCTGTGCATGTTACTTCCATTACCCTGGAGGAAAAAATATTTGCTGAACTAGTTTTAAGCCCACACGGGCTGATAATACAAGTGCTGTTGGTCAGACCAGGGCAGAGGAGCAGCAGCAGGCAGAGCCTACTGAAGAACAGGATGCAGAACTTGAAGCCACCTCTGACCCCACTAACACTAGTTAGAGGCAACTTCACGAGTGTTATCCTGAAGTTGTTTAAAAACATTGCAGTAATATTTTAGCCAGAGGCTCCTTGATAAAGGCACAAGGAAGTTCAGTCCTACAAAAAAAATCCCAGGCAGTCTGTTCGCTGGCCCCGGAAGGTCCTTTTCTGCTGATAATCTCACTTGGGTTCTTCTGTTCTGAAGGCTGCAGAAAAATCCCAAGCATTTTCAGCGACAGGAACATCTGCAGAAGTTTCAAGAAAACACAGAGTCTCCGAGGCATCTCTACCATTTGCAGCCTCTGGAAACCCGAACTCGGCAGCCCAGCAGCGTGGGCTTCCTAACTAAAACATTCTGCTGCAAGCCAGGTGCTGGCGTGCAGGGTGTCCTTGAAACGCTCGTCTGCTGCTCAAGTTTTGATTTTATGTCCGATAACCAGCTCTTCCAACCCCCTACCAGGAAGGACCAGTGAGAAAAATACCCATAGCTTCCAGGGGAATGAAGGGAAAAGCCAAACAGGAAAAGTAGTTCTGAACAATACAGCCTTGGCTTAGTTAATGATCGACTTCGGAGCTCACAGCGCACCGCTTTTACCCAATTACCACAACTCATTTGCATGGTTTGTAACAATCAGTGGGTAGTAAGAGGGCTTTTACAGACTGCATTTGTGTTATCGCAATCAGCAGAGAAATGAAAGAGATGAGAAAGCCCCGACAACTCTGCTCAGTCAACAGGAAGCCCATGCACCGTGCTGGGGAGCCCAGCTGCACGGAGGGGTGGGCAGGAAGGGGACGGGGTCACGCTCCCCTGCCTGCACATTCCCATCCCGTCCCTGGTGGAACACGAGGGTTGTAGAAACCCCGAGCATGTAACACACACTTAAATGGAGCGCAGACCTGCTACGGTCCCTGCTAATCCCACCGGCCTCGACAGGAGATGACTAGCTCATCAGTTTGTGTCCATATTTCGAGCTCCTCCAACCAGAGTGACCCTCAGCACAGCAGAATCTTCAGCCAGAGCTGACAGAGGTAACTGGGCTCACTCTGCTGATCTTCCAGTCTTCTGAACAGCTGTCTCCAAGCTCTCCTCATCAGCCCTTAAAGATCATCGACTTGCAGCACAATACTCAGAGCTGCAGCACTTACAATGGCACAGAGGCAATTACCGATTTCCAATCACACGCTGCTTGGAGCACTGCGCTCTAATTGCTGAACGGTCAAGGTTTTTGGCAGCAATAACACTGTGAGCAGATAAAAAGCTTGTAAGGTTCCCCACACCATAAATAAATAAAGCAGCAGCTCTCCAAACAACGCAACAGCAGCCACACACCCACCGAAGTTCCTGACTTGGCACTTAGCGCAACTCAGAATTAGACAGTCACGAAACTTCCCAGCAGAGAGGCCAGGGTGGCACGACACAGGTAAAGGGAAGGGGTGGGGAGGGCAAGGGCTAAGGCAGGCTGGGCACAGCGAGGAGGCGGCACTACAGCGAGCCCAGTGACCCCTGCTGCAATTCAGCGGTTGGCAAGTTCCTGCACAGCCTGTAACCTCCTCTTACATCGCCAGTGCTGGTTCTTCGCACGACGCAGAAGAGCTGTCACAAGAAAACCGACTCTGAGAGCGCAATGGGCTGCACAGCCAAGTCTGCAAGAACACTGCGGCTGCCTCTACCCTCGTGCTGAAAACCCCGTTTAACTCGGGGGGTTTATGTCTGGTTTTCAGAGGTGGGTTCTTTTTTTTTAAAAACAACACTGTGAAGAAGTTATCCATTCCAGCTCCTTTTTCTTCCAAAGTTTAAAATACTTATAAACACTATCAGTTAGCATCTATAATAGCAAACAGACTGGTTCGGAGGGAGTCCAGGAACCACGGGAAGCAGCAAGCGTGTTGATGCGTTCCGATCCATCTGGCTCCCGAAGCGCTGCAGGGTGAAGCAGTAAGCAGGGCTGGAGTGCTTCAACAGGCGCTCAGCACCAGCCCTGGGAGGGCCCCGCTGTGGCTCGGCAGAAGGGAAGTTGAGGCAGGGACCAGGGTGTTTAAACACACACACACGCAGGCGCCCGTGCGAGGGGGTGAATCCTCGGGGCCAGAGGGTTAACCTCCACCGGCCAGCTGAACGCTGGCCCAGTAGGACCTGGCCGGGGCCGTGCAGGAAGGATGTGGCGCAGCATGGAGCAAGAGCTGGGTCTTCCCAAATCCCAGGTGAGCACTCTGATCACAGACAAGCCTGCTTTGCTACCGAGATAGAGAGGAAAACCAGGCGACAGAGAAGGCTGGCGTTGCAGCGGGACAGGGAGAAAACACTCCAGGGGCACCGACGTCAAATGCGGGACCCAAGACGGCCGAAGGCAGAGGAAGCCTCTGCAGGCAGGAGAGTCCGCTATGGCAATTTCTGCTGGTTTCTCCTGTTAAAAATTCAGTGGTATTTGCAGACTGTCTGGAGTTTTGCTTTTTTCTTTCTATCTTTCCATCAGCTGCCTTCGAGTTTTAGTAGACCAAAGTAAATTCTGAATCCCCGACAAACAAACTAGTAAATTGGCAGAATTCCCACCAGGTTCAATGAGAGCAGCAAGACTTTCTGGAATGAGTTATAATTACAAATTCTGAGCATTTTGACAAGCACAAGTCTCTCGGACATTATGTCAATCCTTGTGAACCTGAAATGAATTAGACCCAGACCAGCTGACTACATTACTGACTAAAAGCGTCAACACAAGAGTAATTTCTGCTGATCTCTGACAGTCAGAGCTGATCAGCCAAATACATCTACTAAAGAACACACTGAAACAGAAGTTTCTGATAACATTTGGGTCACTACTGCTCTTCCCACCCCACTGAGAACACATTTGGAACACAGCAAAACAACCAAAATCTGGATTTTTAGGTCTCGCCCATGATGAAATAAGGACATCCAACATTAACCAGCCTTTGTGAACTTGTAACTAGGTTTATAAACCTTAAATAGTCTTTATTGTGCCAGCCTGAAAGCCACAGGCCTGTCCTGATTGAGAACGCTATCGAAATACTAATCCAGCGCTCAGCCGTACGTGAGCATTGATGTGTGGGCCAAAAGCTCTGTCATTCTCATGCTTATTAATCTTTCCTTCCAGGAGGCAAAAGACAGCGTAAGCTCCTCTGATAACTCAGTTATCTCTCTGCCCAGAAAAGGAAAGGGTGGTCCTGCCAACCAAGCGGCCATTTGAACTACTATGAGATCCAAGACCGCAGGCTCCAGGGCCAGGGGAGCAGAGGTGGGCAGTGCTGAGCAGGGTTTCCCCTTCCTCCTGATCCCCTTCCGGGCGGTCTCAAACCCTGGGTTAAGTGTTTGAGCAGTGTCTAAAGCAAACATTTTAAAAGCACTTAAAACGTTACCTAACGGAGCCGGGTAAGTAATCTTGAGCTGTAG
>NW_010416128.1:0-556 GCF_000710305.1 Buceros rhinoceros silvestris | reverse complement strand
AGGGAAATGTTTCAGCCTACAGCAGGTTGGGTTTTCTACACGTTTCCAGAATCAGTGCTGCTTCCCCAAGCCCTGCCCTGGGCATACCCAATTTGCATCCTCGCTTCCACGGAACAGTTCAGGTATATCACCGTTAAACCCGCAGTATCAGCAACCGCAGAGAAAGCGTAATGTTTACAGGCAACACCGCCAGCGGAAAAAAATCACTAATTGCAAGCATTTTGGATTGAGCATGAAAGGCTCAGAGAGCCTGAACCGATTACCAACTATAGCAGTGATTGTTAATGCTCCAAAGAGGGGCCACAGGGTCCGGGGACTTATTTCCACATCAAACCTGGGCAGAGATATCTGTAAGTACAAGGCAGCTCCCCTTCTAGCAGGAGCTTCTTGCAACACCAGCACAGTTCCAGGTGGGACCCAGCACTTTGTCCTCCTATCCTGAAGCCTTCCGTGACGTTTCCAAGAGATAAAACAGCCTCTTTAGAGAAATACCTAACACGACCGGACCACAGCCCCTCTCTAGACAGCTTATCTTCCACCCCACAGCAGCCACTGC
>NW_010416127.1:0-1394 GCF_000710305.1 Buceros rhinoceros silvestris | reverse complement strand
TTGGCAATTGCCTGCCTGCTTCCCCAGGTTCGTTCGTAACGGGGGTGCACGGCGCAGGTGTGGGTGCAGGTGTGTAGGTCTTGATGCCGTGGAGCGACACGGGGGGTTTCCACCATTTGCCTTTACCGGTTCCTGGTGTATATCTTTTGATCTGTACCATCCTTTACTACAAGCTCTTCTGGGTTTTTCCAGTCATTCCCCCCCCAGGTTTAAAGCAGTGTTTTCTGGCTCCTTGCCGGCTTAGGTGCCTAATAAACTGGAGACTTGGCGTTGTGTGCAGAAACTTAATGAGTCTTTTTATTGTGTTCTCTTTAATACTTTTCAGTTACTACTTCACACCACTTGCCTGGCAGTGCCATAAAGCTGCATCTCTGTAATTTCCAAACCATCATCCTAACTCCTTTGCCCTTTTTACTGGTTTCCTCCTCTCCCGCAGTGCTGGAGTGTGCCCATTCCCTTTGACTGCAGACAGCATTTTTCTGTGAGCAGTTCACTTCATTCGCGGTGTCTTCAGAGCTCTTGGGTGGACGCTATGTATATAAAAGCCTGTTAACTTGTTCTTGCCAGGGCAGCACAGGAGGCTTGAACAGGCATGAGAGACCAAGGGATGTTGAAGAATCGCTACCGAGATCGTTGCCCAGCCTCTAGGAGTGGGGATGGTTGGCACTAGTGACAGGCTGGTGCAGTATGTCCAGGATCTCACCGTGGCATGGGAGCTGAGGGGAGGGACAGGCTGGAGCTCCAAGGAGAAAAGGTGAGCTGGGCTGGAGAGAAAAAAATTAACGGCAGACAATGAACCGCAGAAACGGAGAAAATGTTGAAGGGGTAGAGAAGAACAAGCATTGTGAAGAGTGAGGTGGTCACTGACAGGAGGGAAGTGTGAGATGGTGATTGACAAAAAGACATGGTGAGTCCCGGAGACAGAGAGGTGAGGGGAAGGCTTGGAAACCTTGAGATGAAAAAGCAGAAGTGTGCCTGGATTTTGTGTGTATGTGTCACTGGCAGTCCCAGTTTAACCGTGTTTGTGCCCTGTCATCTCTTTCCTCGTGCTCACTGCCGGCCTGTCTTTCAAACGCATTCCTGAGGTAGGAGTCACGCTGCCTTGTCACAGAGGGAAAGATGGGAGCATTTACTGTTTTTCTAATAATTTCTTAACCTGCAGTCCTTCAAATGCGCTGTGAGTAGGAGCCACGAGAGCTTTCCAAACTCGTGAATTGGCTCAGGCCGAGACACCCTGATATCAGAAATTCGAGGCCGGTGTTGGAGAGAGAGGCAGCTTTTCCGAGTTTATCAGGTGAAGAGTGTCACCACGGTTTTTCCTTCAGTAAAGCCAGGAGTAGCGTTCCTACGAGGAGGCTCTCGGGAGCTCAGTGTGGCCAGCCGGGGAGCTTGGC
>NW_010416126.1:1320-1670 GCF_000710305.1 Buceros rhinoceros silvestris | reverse complement strand
GGTCCTGGTTGCTCTGCACCGACAGCTTCCAGCCCACCACACCAGCCGCGGCTCCGAGGCTGTGCGAGTCCCCGGAGAGCTGGGCCGGAGCAGTGTGCCGCATGGACCACAGGACTGGGGGGAAAGGGACCGCTCCGACAAGAGCCCTACTTTTCATCGGACTGCTCCGCGATCAGAGAGGCGATCTTGTTCTCCTTTTCCTCCTGCTCCTTCAGCAGCCTGCCCAGGAGAGAAGGACCAGATGGAGTCACTCCTGCCAGGCGTCACCGCCCGGCCCAGCCGTGAACGGCGGATGCCCGGCGTCCTGGCACACTTGGGAGGTCGCGCCTTGCCCAGGGGCAGGGACCGGC
>NW_010416126.1:443-1275 GCF_000710305.1 Buceros rhinoceros silvestris | reverse complement strand
CCCCCCTGCAAGGCGCCACCGCCCGCCCCAGCCGTGAACGGCGGATGCCCGGCGTCCTGGCACACTTGGGAGCTCGCGCCTTGCCAAGGGGAAGGGACCGCCAGCATCCTCTTCCTCTTGATCAGGTACAGGTCATGGGAAGCAAGACCTTCTCCCCCCAAAAGCACTTTCTTTTCTTTCCCATGCTGGTACCTCCTCCCTTTCTCGCAGAGTTTCTCAATTTCCGCTTTCAGGTCCTGCTCTTTCTGCAGGAATTCCTTCTTCTCCTTCTCCATCTTCTTCTTGGTCTCTTCGCGCTTGATCGTAACGTCCTGGATGGCTTTCAGGATCTCCTAGGGCAGAACAAGCACCGGCCTGTTAGACCGCAGCACGCCCAAGGGACGGCTTGGGTTTCAAATCCACCATCCCCTGAGATAAACCGCAGCGAGACCAGGAGGCCACACGCGTCATCAGAGTCTGTCTGTGCAGCAGCTGTGGACAGACACACAGCAGCTACCGGGAGGAAACCCGGGGACAGCGAGAGGGTCTGAACCGCAGCTTTTCCTGCCTCCTCAGAAGGGTTTTCAGCGAGTTCTGCTCTGCTTTGGACGTAGCCAACGGGCCACTCATGGTTCCTTTTGTCTTGACCTTCGGGGCTAGTTGTGAACCATTTAACCTCGTGGTCCTTGAGCAGTGGCCACCCAGCGCGCCCGGCCCGCGGCCGAAGCAGCCCTCCGAAGCGGAGCGAACGGCGGTTGGACAGGGAGAGGACTTCCCCACTACCTGGTGGTTCTTCATTTCCTCTTCCCTGCGCTGCTGCAGCTGCTTAAGCTGCACCTGCAGCTGGTTCTCC
>NW_010416126.1:0-367 GCF_000710305.1 Buceros rhinoceros silvestris | reverse complement strand
ACCCTCCACCTGCATCTGTTTCTCCCCCTGCCTCTGCTTGTCCAGCACCTCCTGGTAGCGCTCCTTCAGCAGAGCCCTCTCCGACATCATCTTGTCCTGTGGCAGAGAGCGCATCATTAGGGAGGACCTTTCCCCACACCAGAGCAAGCGCAGCCCGAGGCAGGGGGTTTGGGGGCGCAGGAGAGCCCGCGGTGCCCCGTCAGCAGCAGTGCGAGGACAGAGCCTGGACCTGGCCGCGGGGCTTCGACACCCACCAAGTTCTTCTCGATGTCCTGATCCGTGTTCACATCTGTGTCGGCCGTCTTGAAGTCAGTCTGTGAAGGGAGGTGATCGCTGTTAGAACCCCGCCTTGAGCTTCACCGAGGCT
>NW_010416125.1:2062-5313 GCF_000710305.1 Buceros rhinoceros silvestris | reverse complement strand
GCCCCTTGAGCCACGTTGCGGGCAGCGATGTCTCAGGCACCCCAGACAATCGCCCTATTCTTGGCAAAGGACAGTAGCTCCTTTCTGTCCCATGGCACCCGCAGCCAGGAGGTACTGGGCACCAGGCTGCCCGCCCACCGTCCTCATGGGGCAGCCAGAGCTTGGGACATCCCAAAAGTGTCTGTGACAGGGGGTTGATGCAGGTTCCCCCAAAGCCTCCAGCTAAACCTGCTGGTGTGGAGTCCCCACCCTACCTCCTTGTCACCTTCTGGCAGATGTCACCAGCTCTGTGGGCACTGCTGGGCTTCCCAGCGTGGCTGCAGCTCAGCAAGGAGCTTTGAGTACTTAAAATGCTGACAAGGGTTTGGTTTGGCAGTGGTGAATCCTGCAGCTTTTTAGGGCTCCAGGCTGTAAGGAGGCAGGGTGGGATCTGACCCCAGGACGGTAACATGGGTGAGGGTCCATGTGCTGCCTTCACTCTGACCCTTCTCTGGGAACTGATCCAAGTGATCAGGTCGCTAGTGCCTCTCCTTGCCCTCGTGTTCCACAGAGCGAGTGCAGGAGGGACCCAAACCACACTCATTTCCTTCTGCTGCCTGTGTTGCTGCACTGGGCATGACTCACTGCCCACACTTTGGGCTTTGGGCTGAGCTGTGGCCATCAGTTCCCCGGAGGGGCTGCCCAGCCAAGGTGGGGGCAGACCCTGCTGGGGTGGTGGCGGGTGTCTCTTGCTGCAGCCCCTCCTGGCCCCCTCCTTTGCTCACAGTGTCTTTGATCCCAGGTTATTTCCTCGAAGACTTTGTGGACATGTTGTGCAATCAGAAACTTCATCAGTCCTGGGAGCTGCTCTTCCATCACTCTGTGGTGAGTCTGCTGGCCGCTCTCTGAGGGACAGACCCTGGCACTTGTACCTCCAGGTGGGCTGGGGGACAAAGCAGGGCCCCTGCGTTGCTAGGGTGGGTGTTGCTGCCTGATACTAAACCTGTCTGATTTTTCTGCCTGGAGAGAGGAGCCCAGACACCACAGCTTGGAGCTCCTCTTAGTCCTGCAGGACTCTTGCACTCTTCAAGGGTCTGCAGAAAGGCACCCAAAGATGGGGTAGGGGAAAAAAAGTGTGTGCAGAGTTGGGGGGAAGAGGGCTGGGCTGGGGGGCTGATCCTTAACAACGTGGACAGACAGAGACCCAGGTGTCCCTGCAGGCACAGACTGGCAGATCGTTGCCTCCTTCCACCTCCTGCTCCCCAGGGTGCTTTCCTCTCATCTGGGTCAGAGCTGTGGGCATGGGGCCAGGGTGGCTGGAGCAGCCATGGTGCAGGAGCCCCACACCATTGGGGCTCTGCCTACCTCACTGCTGGCTGCACCAGCGCAGGTTTCTCTTTCATTGCCGCTGATGTCTGGATGCCGGAGTGCTGTGGATGCTGCAGGGCAGGGGGTAGCCCAGCCTGGAGCTGAGCAGTGGAGACCCTTCAGGGTCCAGGGGAGGCACAGGGGTCTATGGGGCCTGGGGATGGGGGACAGGGACAGCACTGGGACCTACCTGGGATGAGGCGGGGGAGGCAAGGTCAGACCTGCTGTCTCGCAGAGCCAAGGGATCCCCACGGCTTCGCTGCTGCTGCTTGCGAGTCAAAAGGTCATCGCTACAATGGAGCTAATTCAGGCCAAGACAGTGATTTAACGAGCAGGGAGTAGATAATCTCATTAAAGAGGGAATACAGAGAACAGCATTAATGGTATAAACTGAAGAAAGGACTGAGTGTACCAAAGCGTGGGCAGGCAGAGCCTGTCCACCCTGCCTGGCAGGGAAGGGTGTGGGGTGGGAATCCAGCCAGCTCTGCCCCCACCAGCCCTGTCCTCTGCTGCAGCAGCCCCGGGGGGCTTCAGGCCGGGCTCGGGGCATCCCACGGGGCTCTCTGATGGACCAAAGCCGTTTAATCCCTCTGGCTGTGCCTCTTCTGGGGAGAGAATCCCTGAGCCAGCAGCAACCGTAGCTCTGGGCTACGCATCTCCCTTCCTGCCCAGTTCAGCTGTTCACTGTGTGGAAAAACCTGCTGCGCCACAACCACCTGCGTTCCCCAGGCCACAAAGCAGCGTTAGATCTGCCTGCTCTGTCTCCTCTGCCAGCCTGTTTATAGAAGTGCCTCCCTCTTCTCCCACTGGAAAAAACCTCCTGCTCAGGTTTCACGCGAAGTGGGGAGGCTTTATCTCGCGCTGGAGGCTGCGGTGCTGCAGATCTGTGTAGGGCGATGACCCGCTAGCGGTTTGGCAGGGGTGTAGTAACCGTTTCCTCCTCTGCTCCACGTTGCACCCAAGCGTGGAGGGCTCTGGCTTGCAGCAGCCAAGAGCAATCAGCTCCTGCGCTCAGCATCTCTTCTTCCTCCTTCCCAGGTGATTGTCTGCTTCGGTATTGCCGTGCTGCTCCATCAGTATGTGGGGTTTGCCCTCGTGGCTTTACTGGTGGAGATTAACTCCATCTTCCTCCACCTGCGGCAGATCCTGCTCATGGCCAACCTGGTGCACACCACTTGCTACCGCCTCAACAGCATCATCAACCTGGGCACCTACGTGGTGTTTCGCATCGCCACGCTGGCCTGGATGACCCGCTGGCTCTTCCTCAATCGGGAGAACGTGCCCCCGGCAATGTATGCCGTAGGCACGGCAGGGATGGCAATCATGACGCCCATGAACATCATCCTCTTCTACCGCCTGCTGCGGAGTGACTTCTTCAAGTCCAGCCGGGATGTGCAGCGGGAGAAGGAGCAATAGCCGCCTTCCCTGCAGGATGGGGGGGTAAGCAGCCCCCAGCCCGTGGAGGAGGACAGCAAAGCGCAGTGGAGAGTGAAAGTGGCTGTTTCAGTACCTTGAGAGGAGGGTCCACACTAACAGAACAGCTGGGCTTTTCCTGTGGCTGCTGAGCCGCGGCTCTGCAGGGCAGAGAAGGTGCTCATGGACCAGGCTGGGGCGCGGTTCTCCCCGCACTTTTGGATGACGTGGTTGGACAACTGGGTGCTGCTCAGAGAAGCCTCGACAGCTCTCACAGCTCCCTGAGGCACTGCTGACCTGAGAGGGGAGCAGCAGGGCACCGTTTCCCCACTGTTCTTCCGGACTTCCAAACACCACAGCGTGTTTTGAACCCTTTTGGTGTTGCAGCTCACAGCGTCCCATTGGCCAGGGGACACTGCGCTCAGCCCTGCGACCTCGGTGGCACTTCCCATGGGAGCACCACCAGGCAAGAGAGGCTCCAAGGCTTCGTC
>NW_010416125.1:1426-1869 GCF_000710305.1 Buceros rhinoceros silvestris | reverse complement strand
TGGGTGATGGAGGGAGAGGCTGAGACCTGTCTGGGTGGGATGCTGCCCGCTGTGGGGTCCAGGTCGGGGGCAGAGCGCTGAGCAGCGGGCACTGCGACTGCAGCTCGGGGGAGGACAGCAAAGCTTCTCCTGGCCGCTGGAGCTTTTTCCACGTTGTTTTGATCCCAGATGTTTAAGTGTCCATAAAGAAACGTGGGAGAGCATGAGTCGCTGGGCAGGTCAGTGCTGTGTGCTGGTCACTTCCCACAGATGAGGAGTTTTCAGGCAGCTGTGAGGATTTAGGAGTGTATTAGGAATGAAAAGTTCTGCTGCAGAGCCCGGTGTAATGCTCTTAGCCCGCAGCAAGAGCTCTCACTAACGCCAGCTTTTAATAAATGGCTGTGAACGAAACGGCTTCAGGGGAAGAGGCTTAGAGGGGGAAAAGGGACTCGGCACCCCAGCCT
>NW_010416125.1:0-1286 GCF_000710305.1 Buceros rhinoceros silvestris | reverse complement strand
CCCCCCGTCCTTCGGCGGGGCCCTACTGCTCAGCACGGTGCGTCTTATCCTGCGGGAAAATACACCGTACACTGGCACACGCCACCCCTCTCAGGGTTTTTTTCCCCCTCTCTCCTTTCTTCGGAGGAAGATGAAGGTTTCTCCTGCTCCTGCTGGCGATATCCTGCCCTCCTCGGCAAGGGGAGGGTGTGCTTTCCCTGGGGCTGGCAACTGGGAGGCTAACTGGCGACAGGACGGCTGCCAGCCCCCGCCGGGGCCCTGCTGCACCGAGCCACTCGTGACCTGCAGCGTTAGGAAAGTGCTGGTTGTGAAACAGGGCAGGCTGCGGGCAGAGTGCCCAGCACGTGGCTTCGCCGCTTGCATTCCCGGTGCTGGGCGCTGTGTGCAGCAAAGCCAAGATCCCGGTGGTTCGCTCTGCCTGGTCCGGGGGACGAGGAATCGGAATTCTTAGATGTTTTTTACTCCACATTTCCTTTCCCCACCGATTCCCACATGCTGAGCTGTTCCCCTGCAGCCCAGCACCACGTTTAAAAGCAACATCATCCCACTCGGGATTACCTGTACCGGGCTTGAGGACTCCTCTGGATCTGCCCCGCTTCCTGGGCTGCAAATAACCGTTAACTGAAAATCTCTCCTTTGGTTTGAAAAGCCGGGGGCCAGGCTGAAAAACACAGAGCGGGCAGCACTTGTTTCGAGGAGGAAAATAAGGGGACAGACACGTTTCTGCCCGGCCAGGGAGAGGCGAGCGACGTGTGCGGGCAGTGGGAGCCTGGAGAAGCCTCGTGGCCAAAGCCGCTTACGTTTCTATTTGTGGAGAGCACGGGGGAGCTCGCAGGTGCAGGAGTAACCTACCCCGTGTTTGGGTTTGGCAGCTCGGGCGGCATTTAGGTTTTAGCCCACATGCCCCTCGCACCTCCTAGCTGGAGCAGTGCTGGCAGCCAGGGTGTTCTCTGTGGTTTGACCTGTTTCCTGGAGAAGCCTCGTGGCCAAAGCCGCTTACGTTTCTATTTGTGGAGAGCACGGGGGAGCTCGCAGGTGCAGGAGTAACCTACCCCGTGTTTGGGTTTGGCAGCTCGGGCGGCATTTAGGTTTTAGCCCACATGCCCCTCGCACCTCCTAGCTGGAGCAGTGCTGGCAGCCAGGGTGTTCTCTGTGGTTTGACCTGTTTTTTATGTCCAGTTTTTCAGGAGCTGCTCTGCCACCCGCTGAGCCACGCTGGCTCTGTCCTCTGGCCTCTGCCCACGCCAGGGAGGTTTCTCAGGGCCTGGATTGTGTTACCGCATTCC
>NW_010416124.1:0-258 GCF_000710305.1 Buceros rhinoceros silvestris | reverse complement strand
TCATCTCGTCCCCGCCCACGTTCCTGTCTCTGTCCCCATCCCCATCTTTGTCCCCATCCCTGGCTCTGTCCCCATCCCCTTCTCCATCTTTATCTCTGTCCCCGTTTCCCTCCCCATCCTTGTCCCTGTTGCTGTCCCCATCCTTGTCCCCACCCCCGTCTTCGTCCCTGTCTCTGTCCCCGTCCCCTTGTGCTTCCTTGTCCCCAGCCCTGTCTCTGCCCCTGTCCTGTTCTCTGTCCTCTCCTTGTCCCCGTCCTT
>NW_010416123.1:48188-65626 GCF_000710305.1 Buceros rhinoceros silvestris | reverse complement strand
GGGGCGAGTGATTTGCACCGAGCCTGGCATCAGCCTTTGGTTCGGGAAAAGGGGAAGGGCAGAACCGGGGAGAGGGGTGCGGTGGGGCAGCTCAGATTGGTTCGCACGAGTCACTTCCCGCTAGTCGGGAGGGCGAGCACCAGACATCACTTCCAGAGAGCTTGGAAACTGCTTCTAATTCCGAGAGTGGAGAGCCTGCTGCAGGGACGGGTAGACATCCCAGTGGCTGTACGGATGGGTGGGCAAAGTCTGACCGGTGACAGCGGTGCTGCATTGCACACAGACTTATTTCCCGGTCAGGCTCGCGGGTCTTCGGAGTTAGTGATTTGCCTGCAATCACGGTTGCTTCCTTGATACATCACGTATTTAGTAAGTAAGGTATTCTCAATAATTGTTCAATAATGATTTGCTTTAATTACCTTCCAAGCTTGTGCTTTTCATATATATTAGTTTCCTTAACCGTGCCAATGTCATGTTTTATTTGTCACTTCTGCAGTGGGTGTTCATTGTATGTGTGGATCTGCCTGCTGAATTCAGACAGAAGAGTCTGCAGTTATTTGTAATTTACTCTAGGCTGACGGAGCTCTTTAAATGTGTATGATACAAGCGATTGCTGAGCCACTAGAAGATGCAGGGAGTCCAGTTTATATGCTCAAGCACTGAAATTACCATTCAAATACTTTTAAGAGATTTGTGTGTTATTCAATTACTGAAACTGGCATTGACACGTGAAGAAATCCCAGTGAACCCTAAGAATGACTTATGGCATATATTAGGGCAACTAAAGCTGTGTAACACTGTAATGGCAGTAAATACTTTGAGTCTCATTTCAGTGTCCTTCCATATATACATACTGAGTTTAAGTGGATGGTAATTCAGAACAAATGACACATTAATCTTAATTTGACTTGTGTTGTGCCAGAAATGAGAAGACTTCATAATTAAGTATTCATTTCAAACAGACTACCTTAAAATACCTACACAAAGTTATTATTGTTACATAATTCCAGAGTGTGCTAGTATATGAATTTTGGCTTATAACGTTCAAAACTGAAGTATGAATTTATATGTTAGCATTCACTGGATTCTGTGTCCTTTCTGTAACTGACCTTTGTGAGTATTTAATGATAAATGTGGGTGTTAAAGGAAATAGATTTCCATGGCAGTCACATTTCTCTTAGAATGCCTTGGTTTTGTTTCTCCCTCTTCATTTCCTTTTGGTGAGCTTCATTGTTTTGCATGTTTTGTCAGAAGAGAGCAAACTAACGCTTCCCTGTGACAATTAAGGATGAGTACTTTTCACTTACAACGTTCATCTCCAGACACATGTAGCGAGAAAACATTTTGTTTCTCAGGGCGTCAGGTTGTCAGCAGAGATCAAACCATTTGTTCCAAAATGTGGGGTTAACCGTGGCATGGTCAGGACCTTCAGAAGCATGTGTCTTTCCTAGGTACCTCAATACATGCTACCCATTTGTTCAGGAACCATCTTTGGATAAGTGTGTATATTTTCTGAATCTTGCTGCTTGGGGGATTTTAACCTTCTGGTTTCGGGCATTGGATACTCTCATGAAGTCAGAGCTCTGATATGTTAACATTCTGCCTGTAGAATTGCTTGAGCATTGTCTTAATGATTTGAGTTTTTTGCATTTATGTTCTTCGGGCCTGGACTCTTGCTCCTGAGGGCCTGTATTGTTATGGAGCGTTATGGAGGATTTGTTGGTCTGTATCTTTGTTTGTTCTTTGGAGGGAGCTGAATCCAGTCCTTGGGTGAAAGAATGGTTGGGTTTTGGCAAGGCTGGGGCAAACATCTCATTTAAAAGGAAGAGGAGGGTCCTGCAAGGAGGTTTCTCATGCTGTAAAACATATAAGTAATGTATAGGGCTTTTCCTGGATCTCTTCTCCACAACCTGGGCATCCCCAGAAAGGCAGTTTTATTAAGAATGCAACAGAATCCTAGAAGTTTTTTTTCTAATAAGGCCTGAAAAAAAGGGCGTTTTGGTAGACTTAAAAATAAGTCTGTCAAGTCCCAGAGCAAGCTAGGAAAAGGGCTGCGCAGAAAATAATTGAGTTTTGTGAGAATCTTGTGGTGTTATGTAGTTCTCTAGTTGCTTCTCAGAATTCTAAGCACTGAATTAATTTTGCAATTACTGCAAAAGGATTGGTCTGTCCTAAGAAGTCAATTTAGAGCCAACACATTTGTTGTAAGTCTTCATTCCTTATCCCTCAGGAAATGTTGGTATTTTCAATGCATTTTGCTTTGTAATAGAAATTTAACATTGAAGGGAGTACGGCCTGATCTGTACATTAGAAAAAACATGGAATTAACATTAAATCAATTAGCCTTAAAAAAAAAGCCCAGCAGACCACAGCGATACTTTGGTGAATGTTTTGCCTTGTTGGAACTGAGCAAACGTGTGTTTGTTTCTTCTCGTGTGTTTGTTTCTTCTCGTGTGTTTGTTTCTTCTCGTGTGTTTGTTTTTGTCACTGTTTGTAAACTGTGGTTGTAAGTGTTGCTTGGTGTACGGTCTGTCAGCATGTGTTTCTTCTCGTGTGTTTGTTTCTTCTCGTGTGTTTGTTTCTTCTCGTGTGTTTGTTTCTTCTCGTGTGTTTGTTTCTTCTCGTGTGTTTGTTTCTTCTCGTGTGTTTGTTTCTTCTCGTGTGTTTGTTTCTTCTCGTGTGTTTGTTTCTTCTCGTGTGTTTGTTTCTTCTCGTGTGTTTGTTTTTGTCACTGTTTGTAAACTGTGGTTGTAAGTGTTGCTTGGTGTACGGTCTGTCAGCATGATAGGCAGTAAGAAACGTGTTATCTGCAGTCTCTTGTTCTGATGGGAAGGTTTCTGTGTTTTTCATTACCTGCCTAAGATTCAGAGGTTGGCCACTTCCTG
This sequence comes from Buceros rhinoceros silvestris, assembly GCF_000710305.1. NCBI lineage: Eukaryota > Metazoa > Chordata > Aves > Bucerotiformes > Bucerotidae > Buceros > Buceros rhinoceros. Next base: position 62,741 of record NW_010416123.1, on the reverse strand, counting down.
GTGAGCAGCTTTAAAAACTAAATGCAGCTTTCTTAAGATGAGAAATTTCCTTTCTCCCTCATGAAATTTGGATTGTGGCATATAGTTTCTGTACAAAGTGTAGGAGGAAGTTGGAAGGCAAGTTTGAGTATACATTAGAAGGAAAAAGGCACGGCACAGACGTGTTTTCATAAACTGGTGGTGAAGTGCAGGTCAGTTAATGATTGTCTTACAATTCTTTATTGTATTTCGTATATATCTCATGCCCCATAAGATGCTATACTTCTGCTTTGTTGTTATGGCATTTTAAGACAGGTTTAACTCTTTAATGTTTGTATTTTTTTGCAGTCAGGTGTGTAGCGCATGTCATGCAGTTATACTGTGCTTTTGGTTTGTTGCACGAGAAAAAGCCTACTGAAAATAATTGTGAAGAGTCTTGACAACTTGAACAGAAATGAGGACTATAACTGCAAAGCAGACTGGCTTTAAACTTGGAAACAGATGACATCTGTTTTTAAAATACTTGCTAAATTGCATGTTTTGCCAAAACAAAATTAATTCTTTTTAAAGCAGTCTATAGCAAAGAACAAATACTTAACTGAAGTAACATGGAATAATTCTTGTCTGAAATAGAGCTTTCTTGTTATACAAATTCTTCAGCTAAGGAATGATGTATTTATCTAGGCAGCAAGTATATGCTGAAGATTTGCCCTGGGATGACTCCTCATCTCTTTCTCAATGTCCATCACATAGTGTACTGGGAGATCCTGCCTTCCGTCAATACTCCAACTGCTGTTACTCACCTGATATTGTTTCAAATGTATATCCAGTAGCTTACAATGGCTCACAATATCATTCTGCAGCAACTATAATGGTTCAGGAATAGGCAGTGAATCTGCTAAGCAAACATATCCAGTCAAACAAGAAAGTAAAAATCTTACAAAGGTGAGCAAATACATGTGTTTTAAAAATTAAAATTAAATTATTCTTTTAAATAGATCTTTCTAAATGTTTGGTTAATTTTTTAAAGTGAAAGATCACTCTCTGTTCTTGTAGTAATAATTAACAGCATTTAAAGAAGATGGTAGTAATGTGCCCAATTTCTGATTTCAAAAAAGCTCATGGAAGTTCAAATTAGTACAGTTGTTCAAGCAGTATTTTTGGAACATGCGGGGAATTTAATTCTTTTTCCTCAGAAAGCAGCATCTGGAGAGGGAAAAAAAGACAAGACTATTCATTTGTGAACTGTGCTTTCCTTTGTTCACTATTTTGGCTCGGGGGAAGGGGGGAAAAGGCATTTTTTAGTCCAGCAGCAGCTTTCATGAACATGAGTTAAGAGAGACCCGGTGGCTGTAACCAGCTATATGGCTGATAGGTCATGAGACTGTATTTGTCATTGAAGGATTTCTAAGACCTGCTAGAGGTAGGAAAGAGAGAGCAGGAACTTGTATTGGTGTGGAGAAGGAGGAAAGGTTAATGTTAGAAATGTTATCTATCAATCAGAAGTAAAACTAATGTTTGGTAAGCATCTTGCCATTGTTTGTGTGTCTCTGTTTGGGGATAAATTTCCTGAAACTTGGATAATATTTTAAAAAGTAGGCAAACTCCTCAAAATACAAAAATTAGGAAAGCAATGTACGATTAACCCATTTCCTTCTTAGGTTAGACATTGTGTATGTTGGATTTGTAAGGCTGTTGTTTCCAACAGGTTCAAGTAATCTGTTCTCCAGTCACATCCTTCTGGTGGACCTTACTCCCTAGGCAGAGACCTGGTAACTTCACTGTGGTCAGGCCTGTGAAGAGGAAGTTGTGAGATTAGGTCCTAAGCATGCATTACTAGGTGTAAGATGCAAAGGGTTAGAGACCTAAAATTACTGATTTTTCTACTGAGAGAAAAATTAAACTGAAGCTATCTGGGGAGATTATTATCTCAGTGATAGCACAGGTGATGCAATATGAAGAAATTTACTTTAAGGTTCCGGGAGGAGTTCTGTGATCTTTGAGGAGCTTGGGCTGAGCTGTGTGCTGTTTGACAGTGTTTTTGTCATTATTCTCTGTCTTGTCTTTTTTTTTTTTTTTTTTTTTTTTTTTTTTTTTTTTTTTTTTTGTGAGCTTGAAGAGAAGTGTTTTATCTTTGTAGCTTTGCATTAATTTGATCACATCTCTTAAAATTTATAACAGTTTAGGTATGAAGGTAAGGAAAAGCCTTCTCCTTGCACCAAAGAAAAGAACATTGCTGCCAGATGGGCTTTGAATTTAGTCCAGCATCCTGTAATCAGAACACCACTCATCTAGGCTGATAGAGTATACTTTGCAGAGACGCGAGCGTACTGCTTGTTCTTTGCCTGCTTAGCTGAGCTTAGCTCTGCCAAACTCTGTTTCTTGTGAGAACCACAAGGCTTTCAGGACTTTACAGTATAGGCATATGTGTTTCCTCTCCCGAGATCATATAGGTGTGTCTTTTCTAATTTCTTTCTGTCTGCTCCAAGTGTTTTGGATGTTGTAACATCAATCTTGCCTAGTTTTGCCTGTAATAGGTAGTTTAGTCAAAAGGTTGGAATGCTTTTACGATTTTAGTCTTGTTGTAGAAGAAACTCAGTTTTAGAAAATCAGACTGCATGATTTAATACCAAACAATTCTAAACTATTGGAAATGCTCTGATTAATGAGATGTTAAAAGTGCAGTTGTCTGAAAACATAGGGAATAATCCCTCTTGCTTGGGCTGCAAAACATGCAAAACAAGTCTGTAATATGTGCTAAAAATGGCACAGTTAACAAGGTAGATAAAATTAAATATCAAATCTCTAACCAGCTTTTTGTTTTCATTGGTTATTTCTGGTATACTAGCTATTTATGTGGTACTAACTTGATGATCAAGCTCCAGCAGCAAAGGTAGTTAAATGTAATTCAGGTTAAGGCAAACTTGATGACTTTACAACTTTCAAGTAAAATCAACTAAATATGTCACAAATGCTTGCAGCAGAGGAGATCAAAAGAGGGTGAGAAAAAATTAGACAAGAAAAGGCATGATGGAGATGATTCTTCTGTCAGAATTGTGAACAGGACTTCATTCCATACCTCCGCATGCAGCAGAGATTCCATGAAGCCAGGTACAAATGCATTGTTTGGTTAGACATACATCAAATAGATGTGTAACGGTTGACTGTGCTATAGCCTCCAGTTTGTGACCATGTTTATAAATCCAGAATAATTACAGAACGGGATTTCTTTCCTTTGTGACTTCTTGACAAGGGAAGGTGACTACGTCTTTTTGCTGACTGAATAAATTTATGTAAACTGATCTCAGAAATTTCCTAAGCAAGCATCTGAATTTACAGTTGCTTGTTGAGTCAATGTTGTGTATACATGTTGGTTATAATTGCTAGGTTTTTTTTTAATACAAACTATGATATGAGCTATATAGCAATAGTCCTTGTGATGATTACTGTAGATATGTCAACTATCTGCTATAAAACACACCCAGAACTGATCACAAGCAAGTTTAATTATTTAGACTTCACATGCTTTATTCAGACAGGTTTAATAAAATCACAAACAAGAAGTCAACTCAAACTCCAAAAACGGATTCTCTTCCTGTACCTGCATTTGAAGCTACCATTCTGGATTTCCACAAGTCACAGAGTTTGGGAAGCAGAGAGAGAGTGACTGTACAGCATAAAAGCGGACCAGTATGTTCATCAGAAAGGAACATTACGTGCCTTAGTCAACCACAGATGTCTCTTCCTTTGAACGCAGAGGTTAGCTGATGATTTCATGTTGCAGAGCTCTAAATATTATCTATGTTCAGACATTTCTGAATGCAAGTTCAATACCCGTTGAAGTACCTTGCAAGCAAGGAGTTTCAGAGCTAGAGGTTTTATGGTTCTTCTAGTAGATGGTGGTGTCAGTGCATTCTATGCCCTTTTTTGCCCTTTCCCACTATTCTTTCTTTGTCTGTGCTGCCAGTAGATAGTGGAAGGCCAAGTACTGTCAGAATTTAAATTGATGCTGCTATGGTCTAGACTTCTAGCTTGTCAACGCAGAGCACATATGTTCCTGAGGTTTCTTACAGCTTTTTTGTTTTCTCTCTTGCCTGGAAATAATAGGTGAGCAGTCACTTATCCAGTAGTTTTAGCAGATTAAAAAAAAAAAAAGTCTGGAATATTGTAGTTAATTACTTTGTGCTAAAGGATAAAAATAAGAAACTGAATTTTAGAAGGAGGAAAAAATATTGTTTAATGCCGCAAGCATTTAACTTCATTCTTCTTGATTTCCTTGGTGTTCCCTATTTGTTAGTAGATACAATGCTGACACATTCAGCAGTATGTCACATATATTGAATCAGAGTTTTCAACAGTGATTAAAGAAGAAGAATTTTGAAGGATTCAAACAGCGTAACATTTTCAGTGCCTCTGAGTGGAAAACTGCCTGAGATGGAAAAAAGACCTTTCTGCTGTTGCTTGAGTTTCCTTTTTCACACTTTTACTTTCATTGAGATTGATGATGGACTTTGTTTTTAATGTACTTGGAACTTTAAAACTTTCTTCTTTGTTCTTAGAATCATTGTTTGGATGCTTTTCTAAAATGTAAGAAGACATTGTCTTGCTTGTATAGCAGTGAAGAGGCGTCTGCTTATATTTTGTAATGCTATAGGGTTCCACTAAGAAAAGCAACCAAAAAGTCACTCCACGAAACTCCCTACACCTTTACCTGGGCACAGATTAAGGGTTTTTTAATATATGGAGATTTTATGTTTAGCTCAGTGATTTTAATCCTACTTTTATGATACTTGACTGTCTATTTTACAGGGTGATACTTCTGTGGAAAACAAAGCTTCGTCAAAAACTTCAGATGAAACAGTAGCCAGTTTAATTCCCTCTTCATATGATGGTAGAGGTAAGTGCTTCAGACACAAATTATTTGCCTGTATTTAAACTGCTTGCAGCTCATCAGTTTGGGAAACTGAAGTGTTCTGAGGCACTCTCCATGTGTCCAGGAAAAGCAAACTAAACAGCAAGCATACTACAAAAAAAAAAACAACAAAAAAAAACCAAACCAAAAAAACCGAGTAAAGCTGTATCAGTTTCTTTCAAATGAGATGAACACTTGTAGCTCATTCTTGCTTCTAGATTTCACCAGCAGATGAAAAGTGGGATTATCTTCCTTCTGAAAAACAAAAAACTGAAAAATGCTTCCCGCCTACATTCTTACCAGGCTTACCTTCACTCCTCTGTTCCCGGCTCTTCTACCTCCTCCCTGTCTCAAGTAGCACAGGGGGAAGGGGTTGCAGTCAGTTCATATCAGCTCCTCTCAGTCACTCCTTCCTCTGCAGGGCTGCAGGGGAACAACCTGTTCCACCGTGGTCTTATCCACGGGCTGCACGAGGATATCTACTCCCATGCCTGGAGCACTTCCCTCTTCACCGACCCTCTTCACCGACCTTAGTGTCTGCAGACTTGTTTCTCTCACATTTTTTCTTAGTCCTCCAACTCACAACATCTTGGCTTGTAAACCAATTATGCTGTTTAATTGTGTAGTGGAAGTTTTTCTCATTCTTACAGAAAAATACAGATTTTGTTCTGTATTTGCTATGTGTTAGGAGTACTTGCAAAATGGATTAAGTGTGAGTTCTTTCAGAACATTGATGCCTCTGAGTGTTATTGGGTGAAACTCTTGTACACTGCAGAGTGTTAGGAAGTCTTCCAGCTGGTAGATATGTCTGTATAACTGGGAAGGTTTTTTTAAGTAGAAAATACTGATGTGGCCCGGTATGTGAAAGCTGTATGACTGAGTGGAATATAGTTAAAGGAATTTTTTGTATCAATATAGCAAAAGTTCCTTATTTTAAAGAATAGCTCAGTGTTACAGGTTTGGCTGAGGTAGGGCTGAATCCCAGGACAAATTTTCTCTCCAGTCAGCCCCTTCTCCATCCCAGGAGGAAAGGGTTAGGGGAGAGATGAAAAGTTAAAAAGTGGGTGAGGCCACATCTGAGTCCTGGAAACTCAAACTATTTTAATAACAACAGAAGCGACATTATATACAACAAAAAACAACAAGGGATTAACAAATATACACAAAGTTTGGGGATCTGGCGCGGCGGTGGTTAAACCACAGGCAAACTACTGTTAATGGCCATGGCAGGTATCCTCAAGCAGAGGCCAGGGCCACCCCTGAGCCGAAGCAGCAGCAGGCAGTGATCAGCTCTGGGGTGAAAAGCGGCAGTCCAAGCAACAGCAGGAGGTACCAGCCAGCACAGCCGCAGATCCACTGTAACCACATTTCCAGCATGGGAAAGGGCAGCAAAGAGCAAGGGCGGCAAAGGGCAAGGGCAGGAAGTCTCAAGGTGTCTCACACACAGCTTCTTACACAGACATTGTCCCACCAAGGAGCAACACAGCCAGTGAGGTGCAGTGACGTGCAGGGCTAGGAACACCATGATTGGTTTGTTTCAGATGTCAGTCCAACTGGTTTAATATTACAGCAGGACACTTAGAAATTGAACATGGAATTCTTTTTATGTATGTAGTGAGAATAATTTGTAGTGTCTTTTTGTAGTGTGACACAGAGTATAGATTTCCAATTATAATTCAGTTGAGCTAAATGTATGTATGTAGTGCTGGACAATATGTGAAATAGTTCCAATTCTAGAAAGCTTTCTGAGAAACGACGTGTGTGAGGGTCTTATTTCAGTCCTTCCTCAGAAGAATATGGCTCTCAGCTGTATTGGCTAGTCGTCAATTAATTCATTACCGATCCTTTTTCTTTTGTGTATTTGAGAAATTTTTTGAGATGTTCTTGTATATTACTTTTTTCCCAAATGACATTTCTTGAAACACCTGCAGATGGCTCTGCTCAGCCACAAGTGTCTTGGGCCATGGTGCTTTCACAGCCCCCAAAGAAAATTATGTCATCACCAGCATGTGAAGGTCTTTCCAGAGGCAAATGGAAGAAGGATAGTGAAGCCAAGGTACTGAGAATTGTCTGCTCTAAACTAATTTCTGTCAGTGTATGATTTGTGTCTCCTGATGTGAGACACTGTCATTTGTGTCCTACGCTCTGTACAGTGTCCACATCTAATGTAGCTTTAATATAAAAGTAATATAAAATAACTTTGTCTTTATTAGAATTTTCCTCCTCTTGTCGTGGAAAAGAATAACAAGATGTCAAAAAAGGCACTGCTACTCCAGCCACTCAAACTTACAACTTTTAAGCTGGTCTTCTTTCAAATGCCTGAGCCTCAGGTTGAGACGGGAAATACAGAACACTTGCCTAATTTGGGTGCATATTTGCTGTGGAAATATCAGTAGTTCTGATACATTCTGATAACTGTGGAATGTGCTTCCAGTGAAGAGTTTTTGCACTAGCTCTGAATTTCTAAGAGATCTTGAATTTTCTTTGTCCACTTAACGTTGTATCCTGGATTGATTAAGATACCCTTTAGTTGTATAAGTGTGCTCACTTGCATTTATTTTGGTGGACGGTAATTAATAAATCCATTTCTTATGGTCACAACTCATGGTTTTTTTTTTTTCAGCAGCCAGAAACAAAAAATGACGCAAGTGAAACTGAACCTGAGGAAGGGTCAGAAAAGAAGAAAAAAAAGAAGAAAAAGAAGAAAAAACCAAAATCGCCTACTGATGTAGACAAACCTCAAAGTGAATCCCCTACAGTACAGGAACCACCAAGGATTGAGGTGCAGTGAAGAGGTTTTTGGTGCTGTTTGGTGCAGTCCTTTAAGTGTTACGAGTGTATTGGAAGACCAGATGTTAAAACATTAATTTCAAAAATGGGTGAAACACTTGTATGATGCTCTTGAAGTAGAAGAGCATGAAAGGATCATACACACAAAAATTCTGGGCAGCCAGGAGATTTAGGAAGAGTCTACTATGTGCAGCAGCTCACTGGAGCAACATATTGGTTTGCTACCAGCTTTAGAAAAGTCACTATAGACACTTACAATGAGCGTAAATGGATGTATATGGGGAAAAGTAATCCTACACAGTGATAGGCCCTGAGCGAGGTGTTTTCCAGTGCAAACAGTGCTGGGGATTATGAGGAAATTAGAAAAGAAAATGGGTTATGATGGTACATAAATCCAGGACATGTTCAATCTAAATATAGTATGGATTTTGTTTTTTGTGTTGCCCCCACTGCTTAAAAAAATATTCATACTTGAACTAAAAAAGATAGAAAGTGCTAAAAATTTTCAAAGGTATGAAAGAATTCTCTGACAGGCAAGACTGAATAAACTAGGACTTCTGAGCCTGTAAAATACACGGCTAAGTGGGAATCAGAAGTGAGAAGGAAATAAAAAAGAAATTATTTGATCTTCTAATTTTGTTTGATGTCCTCTGCTGCTTATAGGTGACGAGTTAAGAGCAAATATAAGCAGGTGCAATGTCACCGAGTGCTAGATTTTAATTTCTCATTTTGCTACAGGATGTTGCAAATGTCACAAATTTGTTTGAATTCAAGAAATGATCAGACAGACTGAAATAAAAATTAATTCTAGTGAGCGCTATTTAAATGCAAAAATACCTCTGCTTCAAGATGTCCATAAGCTGGAAGAGTGTGTTTTTGAAACTTTTTTACCTTTCTTGCAGTCGTCTTTTGGCACACTTCCAAACTTCTTGAGGAGTATTCATTTAGTGAGTTGTGTCTGTCCTTAAGCTAGAGCTTCCTAGCTTGGGCTATTTAAATGAAGTCTTTCAGGCTACAGAAGCAGCGTTGGTGTGTTCACTAGTATTGTATCATCGTTAAAAAGGCCTCTCAGAAAGTGAGAGGAGAACAAATTGAACTAAATCCAAGCTGAACTAAATCCATCCATGAATAATGATATTTCAGGATCATTATGACTGAAGTAGTGGATATAAGGTGACCAGTACAGAGCAAGCTCCAGCCAGTGTGCACTTTGTTAATCTGGAGGCTGGATGGTGTATCCTCTGCTAATGAAATTTACTCTTCTGTCTAAGCCTACGTAATCATTTGAGTGATTTATCTGTTTATTTCCATACTGTAGTCAAGAGTTACTATCCTTTTGCCTGCCCTTTTTGTTCTTTACCAGTCACGTGTTCAGGGCAGAATTGCACAACTGGAGATTGTAGTGGAAGAAGGGGGAAGTTGTTTGCAAGGCTGTTAAATGATCTGAAAAACACTCCTTTAGGAGCCGTTCACCTCTAATTATTTGTATCAGCTGACAGCAGTAACAAGCTGCTGCTGGAAGCATTTCTCTTGTAAGCCCTTTCGGCCTTGAATTAGCTGCCGCATAAATGACTTAGCCATTGTAGTGCTGATTGTAGTTGGTGGCACTGCACTTGGCTTCTGAATTTTTGTACAGTGAAACAAGTTACGGTGAATGTTTGATAATCTGGGAGAAAATCGTTTAATGTAGAAAAATTAGTTTCAAGAATATGGAATTGATACTTTTTATAAAACTGTCTTCTGATTTGTTTGTTTAGGATGCTGAGGAGTTTCCTGATTTGGCAGCTGCTTCTGATAGGAGAAACAGGTTAGGATCTCAGAAATCATCATTTAATCCTGCTGTCAGAAAGCAGTCTGAAGTAAGTAATCTTATGACATTATGTGAATTTTAAGAAAATAAGCAGGAAAAGACTGCAAGTATTAAATGAGACGAAAGGAAGAATTCTTTTGACTATATGTAGGTGTTTATGATGTGGGGCTCTGTCCATGGCCGTCTTCTTAGGTACTCTGTGGACGGTGACAAGCTACTCACTGTATTCAGTGAATTCGTATTGTTCCAAAGGAAATACCTTTTTGGTCTAAACACTGGGCTACTAATTCCGATAATGGACACCAGCGTTGAGTACACTTGAAGCTAGCTGAGATTAGTTGTGTTTATGCAGTTTACCTTTTATAGGTAGTGTTTAATTTTGCATTTCATAAATATAATACTAAAACTCTTTAATTTCTGCCTTTGCTATTTGTTAATATAAACAAATTTCAATGACATCTGAACAGCATTAACACTTTGTTTTCAAGCTGTGCAAAGAATTAGAGTCTAGTATCAATTATAAATCCAAGCTTTATTTTTTTACAGTAGTGAAATAAATCCCAAGGATTGATATGGAAATTCATTCAATATGAGAATGAATCCCAAAAATAAATGAATAGCTTTTGCAAACCTAATAATAAAAATAATAAAGGTGGAATTCCAGGTTCTGTTTCTTTGAAATTGCTGCTAGAAATTTTTGTCCTTGATTTTTTTTTCATTGTTAACATTAGTATTTAAAAAACAGAATAAAACACAAAAAACCACCAAACTCTTGTTTGCTTTGTATGAGGCATCGACAGGGAAGAATGAGGAGCAAAAGGCACTGTCATTGCTCAAACCAGATTTGTTATAAAGTGCTACACAGACTTGCACCTTGATGAGAGAAACCTTTTAGCTTTGTAGGCATAAGTGAGTTATAGCCTCTCAACGCTCACGTAAGTGTAGAGACAAGTGATCATTAAGGCACCCACACTCCTCTGTAACAGCTAGTTGAAGATGAAGCTTCCGTGCTGTTTTTTTCTTCCAAGTCTGGAAAAAAAAAAAAGTCTGACTGCGTAGCATGGCAGCCAATAAATGATCGTGCTTTTAGAAGGCCACAATAAGGTCTCCCCAGAGCCTTCTGTTCTCCAGGCTGAACAACCCCAATCTCTCTGCCTTTTGACATAGGAGATCCACCCCTCTGATCATTTTTGTGGGCTTCCTCTGGATCTGCTCTATGCCCAATGTCTTTCTTGTGCTGGAAACCCCACAACTGCACACAGTACTCCAGGCAGGGACGCAAAAGAGCTGAGTAGAGGGGCAGAATCATATCACTTGGTCAGCTGGCCACACTTGTTTTGATGCAGCCCAGGATCAAACTGGCTTTCTGGGTTGCAAGCACACATTGGCAGCTCACGTCCAGCTTTTCATCCACCAGTACCTCCAAGTCCTTCTCCGTGGTGCTGCTAGCAATCCCTTCATTCTTCTAGCCTGCACTGATACTGGGGGTTGCCCCAATCCGGGTTCAGGACCTTGCAGTCAGTCTTGTTGAACCTCATGGTGTTCACACAGGCCCGCTCCTCAAGCCCGTCGAGGTTGCTCTGGATGACATCCCTTCTCTGAAGCATATCAACTGTACTACTCACTTTGGTGTCATTTACAAACTTGTTGAGAGTCCACTCGACCCTACTGTCCGTTCTGTTTAAATTTAATATCATTAGCCTTTTCTGTGTGTCTTTAAATACTTTCTCTTCCTCCCTGTCACCTTTTGTCTCTAAATTTCAAAGATCTATCTCCCTGAAGAGCTTTGGGATAGTCAGCCTCCCACACTGGATGGAACTCCAAAGGTGGATGAACTGTCAGGGAAGCAAGCTTCACCTTCTGTATTAGAAAGAAAGAAAATGCAGGTAAGTGAATTGGTGTTTGAAAAGAAGTTTACAATGACAAAGGAAATTAGCATATGTAAAGACTTAAGTCCAAGCTCATCTTCAATTGTATTCATACTTTCTCACTCATACTTTGATATGCTAGCCCCAGTTTGTGATACAGTGTTTGGGGAAAAATACTAGCTTTTCCATAGTCTGCGAGCTTCAGATACCGGGAATTTTTCTTTCACCCGTCTTACTTGGTCATGACATAAATCCAGTCCGAAGTGATTGTCTTAAGTAGTTGGGAACCTCTTAAAAGTGGTTCTGCTAGATTAAGACAAGGAGGCAAGGACACCTCTTAGCTTGGGGCAAGGGCGAGAAATAGAGAGCAACGGTGAGGTCAGTAAGTAGTTCCATGTTGGTAAGTTGTGGCACAACTCTGATGCAAGTCGAGGTCCTAGGCTCAGAAGGAGGAGGTCCTTAACCCCTTTTGTGACAGAAGCTATAATGACTTGATCCTCCAGGATAAGTCTTCTAAAAGTACAAAATCTGTGCGTCATTTCTTAGCATGTCCTGCCTTCATAGTTTGCCCTTTCGTAGTCTTCTCCAGACTGTTAATTTGTAGTCTTTTTGTATTCTGAATCATTAAATGTGGTGCCAAGTGCCACCAGTTTTTGCCTTCTCTTCAAAGCAGACATAAAGACTACTGCTTATGAGGAGGTGGTGCTTAAAGATTATTACCTCTCTTTTTAATAAGGCATTGAAGATAACGGTGTACATGTATTGCAGCCGCATACCCTGGAAGATTCACAGAGCAGTATTTCTGTGCTTTTAACAAAACTTCCAATTCTAGTAAGCCTTTTTTCTTTTTCAAAACAGGTGGCAGTCTGACCAAAGTGGGAGCCTGACAAAAAGCACCTCCTTTATTAAAGCCTTTATACTTTTATGCTTTATTCTAGTAGCTATTTGCAAGTTATTTGAACTGTTTGTGATTTTTTATTTTTCAAAATAAAGCTGATGTGTATTTAAAGATGAAAATACTTCCACTGTATCAAGTTAAAAATCAAACGTATCGTGGATGAAGATGTTAAGAGTGTATTACACAACATCCAAAATAACAGTCTTTACATTCTGAAATGGAGAGTGTTACTAACTAATACTGAACTTGTTCAGGAAACATCGAGGAGCAGTGGTAAGAAGAGTCAAATTCCTGTGCAGCTGGATTTGGGTGGCATGCTGGCAGTCTTTGAGCAGAAGCAGCAAACAAAGACAAAACAGTCTTCTAAACCTGTGGTATTTTCAGGTATTGGTTACGATGAAATTTCCTTTCTTTTAACTTGAGGGTTTTTTAAGTATTCGAACAGTAAATGTAACCTGATTTCTGATTGGTAATGGTCTCTGAATATGCAGACAGGAGCACAGTTCAAAAGATACAAGAGAAAATGAAAGTTCTTTTTAATAAAAATTTTAAAAGGATGGCAATCTAAATTGTTTGGAGGAAGACTGGGGGAAGAAAACTGTTCAGGAGAGTGATTTGAAAAAGAATACCTTGCAGAAATACGAGAGGTGATTGAAATTCAGCTTTGACAAGGATGTTTGTGAAGGTTTTTGCCTTTTCTTGGATATGTGTGATACTGTTGTGATTTGAACCTGCAAGAAAAGGCTACACAGTAACAAAGGCTTTATTAAGTTCCTCTGACGCTAGGAAACCTAGAGCTGTAACTTTAGTGAAAAAGCTTCTTTGCAAACACAGGGATTATGAGAGACTCAACCAGCCCAAGCCAAAAGGATGAGTTCTGCCACGGATGACAATTGAGAAGTAACTGCTGATAGCAAAACCGTAGTTTTTGGTGATGGAGAGTCTTTCAGACCTTGTGGTTGCATAACCAGGAAGCAGAAACAAATAAATCAGAGTTTTTTTCATTAGGTCAAAATTTGTTCTACTACACTGTGTAAGTGTAGTATATATTGCAAAAGGAAGCATGATGTTTGCTGGGATTTAATGATGATAAAATTCTCTCCTTATTTCAGTAAGGAGTTTTTCAAAAATCATTTCAGAAAGAGCTGATCGTGAGAGAATTCGTATCACAATGTTTAATATGATAGCTGAGGTTTTAAATAAAAAGCTCAAAATACCAAGAATCAATGAGATTTTCCTTCACCAACTGGGAGAATTTGCAAGATGATTTAAAAATTTTTTTTCTGTAGTTGATCTCTTTTTTCTTCATTTGAGTCAGTCAAACTCAGTGCTGCAGAGGTGCTAATAACAAGCTTTGTTTCTATAAACTATAGAGTGCGTGGATTGGCAAGTAGGTGGTGGAGCACAAAGGTGTGGGTCACAAAACCTGTTTTCTAATGTTAAATTGCCTCTGTCTGAATCTGCTGCAGAAGAAAAATTGATGTGTCATGTTTGTATCCTGGAAGTATACTTCCTCAACTTTATACTTCTTTTATTAATATTCAGTGCACCTGTTACACTGGTGTGTACCAACACGTAACTTCATTTTGTGAAGTGACATTGTGCTGACCTCTGTAACCAGAAGAGCAGCACAGTGAACAAGAAGGGCAAGGAGTGTGACCACAGACAGTCATTTTACTCCACTTACTACTTCATTTGGTAAACAACGTATGCATGGAAGAATGTAGTAAAGCAGCAGTTACTTGAATTTAAATTATGTTTTGGAAGTGCATCCATCATGCAAAATGACACAGTCTGTTAAAGCCATCAAGTTCAGGAACATGAGAACTCTGTGAATTTGAAATGGAGAGGTGATGTACACAGTTAAGGAAATACCGTGTGTCTGCAGAATGTATACTTAGGTATTGCTTCAAATCCAGCTTCAATTCTTGGAGCCACCTATGCTAACATACTGTACAATGTTCTTGGCAGTGAAATCAATTTGCCTTTGTTACACAGAGCCAAAAAAGAAAAGTTACGGTGTAGCAGTTCCAAGAAGTAAACTGTTTATGCTAATAGTACCTTATGTGGTGTTGGAGGATCAGCATGTAAATACTTTGGAAGCGGGAAATGAAGACGGCTTAAGGCAAGCTGCCAGAAGCTTTTGGTGTTTTTTAGGGGAGAGAGGTTGCCTGAGGCACAAAGGTGTCAAGCCCATTCCACTTCATCCTCTTTCGTTGGCTGGCTAAAGTAACTTGGTTTATATTGCAGGTAACTGAAGTTTGACAAAGGGCTCTCACAGGATACAGGAATTCCT
>NW_010416123.1:40905-48120 GCF_000710305.1 Buceros rhinoceros silvestris | reverse complement strand
TCCTGCTGATAGTGAGTTGAAAAGGAGAGTAGTTTTTAGGGTGTGAGGTCGTGGTTCAAACGGTCCATGTTCAGTGACTTGGCCAATCATATAAAGCTTCTGTGATCTAAACCTTCTGAAAATGCAAGTAGGCATCTCCTGAGAGCTGTGCTCCTTAAGCAAAAGAGACTTAGCTGCAGGTTTGCATTAATTATTGCCCATCTGCAAATGAACTTCCTCAACTTCATTAAGGTGTAAGAGATGGTAGGAGTGGGCGCCTCTAGGTTATTTACAGCCATTAAATCTAAAATCTTTAATACTGTAACTCAGTAGCAGTACCTATCTGTGGAGGAGAAAATGCTATTGCCATGAAACACCTGAAGGTTTTCCAAGACAGCATGGCGTGGTGTTGAAGGTAGTTTGGAGAGCAGTGTTTCGCCAAATACTGCTTTTGAGAGTCCAGGGGCGGAGCCTGTGATTCTAGTTGTATAATAAAAGTAGAGGACATGTCAGTCTCTTGGGAGGATATCTTTATTATGTTGGTTAATGATACGGGATTGCCTATAAATATTCTTGATAGCAACACAGCACAAATTTAATATGTGTATACTGGTCTTAATCCAGTCATTAAACTTGCATTGGATTCTAGTTTTTGTTATAGTTCTTTGATGCAGACTCTTTTTTTTATCTCAGTTGGTGGTGCCATACCGTTGCTTTCTAAAGAACCTGCTTCAGCCACAAAAAGTCACCGTTTAAACCAAGGAAAGATGCCTCATAACCCTTTGGATTCCAGTGCTCCTTTGGTAAAGAAAGGGAAACAGAGAGAAGTCCCTAAAGCAAAGAGACCAACACCTCTTAAAAAGGTGCTCACATTTTTGCCTTAAATAGTACAGTATAGGCTAATGCAGCTTCAGTATTGCTCCGTGAGTTTGTTAAACCTTCTGGAATAGAGATCTGCATCTCAGTATCCTCTTGCCTAAACTGAATTTTAGCTTTCCTTGGTTTAAAAAACGGGAGGGGGGTGGGGGAGAAGAGAGAAGTCTTGCTAAATAACGTATACAAATTCCCCCCAAATACATTTCCTCACTTTAATCACTTGATAGTGAAGCAGTGACTCTACAAAAGTGTGCACACGACTGCTGCAGGAGGACAGCCAAAGAATGTATTTGCAGGACTGGGAAGAATCTATCAAACAAAGATAGTATTTAATGTTTCTTTGCTCCTCCAAGTCAGAACTTCAGCCGATTCTGCAGCAACTAGTGTTACATCTACCTGGCAGTTTTTCTTGTATCTATCTACCCTCTTAGCCCATTCACATTACTTCCTGACGTGTCTCCTATACCTAGGATTTCGAGATACCGCTCCATTGCTAGGTCACTTTTCGGTCTACTGAAGGTATTTGAGTGGTCATTCTGTGCTACTCAGTTGAATTTGAGAATTGTACAATGTAAGTGACATATAGCATACAACAAACTCTGGGGGTTAATACTAATTACGGGTGTTCTGGCTCTTCTAACTTCATGCCATCTATTTTCCAGAGTAGGTTTGAGAAGACAAATATTTCTCTATCTGTGTAATACCTGTGTTCTGAGTATGGTAGGGACCTTATTTTTGTTCTTCCTTTGTGTTTGACAAATGCAAATGGAAAAATCTACTTTTGCAGTTAGATT
Organism: Buceros rhinoceros silvestris; assembly: GCF_000710305.1. Lineage (NCBI taxonomy): Eukaryota > Metazoa > Chordata > Aves > Bucerotiformes > Bucerotidae > Buceros > Buceros rhinoceros. The sequence continues at coordinate 46,471 of NW_010416123.1, read as the reverse complement.
CTGTGGTATATTTAATTGCAAATTTGGGGTAGATTAGCTGAACTGTTGGTTGTATCTACCATAAATGCTTCTTAGCAGCTATGAAAGCAGAGAAGGAAGATGAGTTTCAGGAAACTGATTATTGCTTTCACCTACAGTAGCATATTTGGGTCCAGCATATGTCTCACTTTCCTTCTTCCCATGCAGCACACAGCTTAGCTATCCATGCTAATTTCTTGTGTTTTTCTTCAACCAGCAAATTCAGAGACAACACTATGTTAGACTGACTCGGGATTTTTTTAATAGGGGAATAAAGGGAAATAGTAACTGTGCACATATATATAGATTTATATATGTACAGTCTGTAGAAGAAATGCAAAGAGGGAGACTTTTTCATCTGCTTCTCTGCATTGAAGCAATTTGCCACTTTAACTGTAGTTCTGCCCGTGAAGTTGATCCCTAGCAGTTATTTTGTCCACCCAGACACTGGTAATCAAGGAAAAAAGACTTCCCTATGCAGATTTAGTGAATATATTTCTTTCTTTTTATGTGCAAATTAAAAAACAAAAAAACAAAAAAAACCAAAAACCCCGGATGTAATAAACTTTGAATGATAGTGCCAAACTTCTTTATGAATGGTCTGTGTGTAAACAGTTGATAAAAGAAACTGCTTTGTTATCTAAGTGACACGGCATTGATTTGGTTTTTATATATCTATTTTTTAGATTATTCTGAAAGAAAGAGAACAGCGAAAACAGCAACACCTGTTAGAACAGACAGCGGTACCAAAAGTTGAAGATAATATTTGTCACTCTGTAGAAAATATTACTGAAGATGAAACGCTTCTACGGGATAGTCAAGCAGGTATCTTGCAAAAGAAGGCAGTGTATAGATGGAGATTTGAGAGTGAGCACACTTCATACTTCAAAAAATGTGCTCCAGTATTGCCAAATTAAAACTGTAACTTCACGATTTTCATATCTGAAGTGTACCAAAGCTAATAGTCAGTGTGGTTGAATAATTGGGATTCTGATTATGGTTCCATGCTTGGATGCCTGTTGAATTTATTATATTCGTAATGAGTCTCTGGCATCTCTCTGGCAATCCGTTTAAAAAGAGGAACCATAATAAAATAAAAAATAGTCCCCTACTGCCACAGACGGTTGTCTTCGATGCTGAAGTAATGACGCTCTGAGATACGCTTGACAAGTTGGCCTCGTCACAATGGTTTTTGGTCTGTCCTTTCATTGAAGTATCTTTATTCACATGATAGCTGTAACGCAAGTTGCAGAAGGGTTTCTGGAGAACACAAGGATCCAGGAATCTACAGAAGGCTCTGTGACTTCAAAGCAGCGATCCTCCAATCTTCCAAAAATCCACAGTAGGAATTTTAGAGAGTAAGTATTGATTGTATTGATGTCTGGATTTTCACAGTACCAGCAATATGGCATTTTCAAACAAGATACTTCAGTTACATTCTGTGCAACACTGACTGGAGTTTAGACTGAAGGTTCTGAATCGTTTTTCCAGTTTTTCTGTAAGCTGACATACAAAGAAATGATATCTGGAGAATAGTCTGTATGTTGTAATTCTCATTTGAAAATGCATGTTCCTTGAAGGAAAAAAAGATCAGCAATTCATCAGAGGCTAAGGATGGAAAAGGAGCTGCTGTTAAAGTATAAGTGCCTTATTTTAAATAAGTGGAGCACCAGCTTAATATTTAAGAGAAAGAGTAGTACACCTTTACATAGTTTTATTGTGTACTTCGGTTTTCTGTTGCCAGACCAAATGGCAAAAATGTAAAGAATGTGAGTAGCCAGATGACATTTTCATGTTGTGGCTAGGCAGAGAAATAAAGATATTTATGGGTTTAGAATATTTTGTGTCTTTAGATTAGATTTGCAGTGGTTTAGTGGATTTGTCTTTGAGATTTAGTGAAATCGACTGCAAATAGTAAATAAGAACCTCTTGTAACTTAGAAAAAATTCTAAGGTAATTGTATCTCTTAAGATGGGAGATAGATCTTGCAGTCTCCTCGCCTAATTTTACATGAATTCGCCGCTTGGCATCTTTTTAGAAGGATGGAGTACATCCGTCTTTATCCTTTCCACAAGGCTGTGGTCTGGTAAGTGAAATAGGATGACGGACAAAGAATGTGAACCTGGGGAGGAGGAATTTGACCTAAATTTCCGTCTTTGTTATAAGTAGCTATGTATTAATAGAAATAAATTGGAATTTTATACTTTGGTTGCTGTATGTATATGGGTCAAAATAAATGCCCTCTGAAGAATGCTTCGATAGAAAAATATATGTACATAGATGCTTATTGGTATTAAATATATATATATAAACTTATTGTATGTTTTGTGTATGTATTTTTAGTATAGTTTGATAGGGGAGCCAGATACAGGAAAATTTTTTACTTGTAGTAAGTTCTAAGCCACTGAAAAGTAAATTTTTATTTAAAAAATTAAGTAAATCAAGTAAATTTTTGTTTTCATTTATATAACAAGTGTGCTTGGAGTGGAAACAAAAAAAGACAAAGACATAGAATAGAAGCTAGATTGTTTATATTTTACATATTGTACATCTTATCTACTTATATGTGACATATCTGTAATTTTAGGGGTTTTAACATATGATTGATGCTTTTTTCCAGTTACTGCAGCCAGGTACTTAGTAAAGAAGTTGACAGTTGTGTGACAGATCTCCTGAAAGAACTGGTTCGTTTCCAAGATCGCTTGTACCAGAAAGACCCGGTAAAAGCCAAGGTAAAACGCAGGCTTGTTATGGGTCTTAGAGAAGTTTTGAAACATCTGAAGCTGAAAAAACTGAAGTGTGTCATCATCTCTCCTAACTGTGAAAAGATTCAGTCAAAGGGTAAGTAAGTTTAAAAAATGTTTGTTTAAGAAAGCACCTATCAAAACGCAGACTCTGTATACTGGCAGCAGTGTTGCTGTCGGAGGAGGTTACCTGAGTAGCCTTTGAAATCCAGTCGTGTAAAGATGCCTGCCTTCTGACATCATCTGCTGCTGACACGACCGGCTGGGGTGCCGGACGTTACCTGAGACTGGCATCTGTTTAGTTTACCGGTTCGCAGGGCAGTGGCACTGAGCGTTGCACTGGGGGGCGCAGCTGAGAGGAGGCAAAGGCTGCTGATGCTGCCTGTGCCACCACAAGAAGGCCTGCCGTATCAGTCTCCCTCACGTCACAGACTGACAATAAGGTTCTTGTAATTATTGTCATTATTTTTTATGAACTTTTAAATAATTTCAGGGCGGCTGGGTCTTTTTTCCCAATACTAAATTAGACTATATTACACATGCAACAAAATAGGAATAGCAGCAGTTTAAAGATACTGCTAATGAAGAATTTAGAAACAAAATGGCAAATTCTCCTTTAAAAAACGGAGATCTACTGCTATTATTTTTTTTGAGATCCATGTATTTTTTCCTATAAACTCCTATAATCTCAAAAGGCACCGACAGTCTTGGGCTATTTTTTGCCGTCTTTAAGCTGTACTGTCCTGTAGTTACAATGTGCTTGAATAGTGTCATTCTTCGCGAATTCTGTTGTCTGCTCCAGGTGGGTTGGATGACACTCTACACAACATTATCGACTGTGCCTGTGAACAGAATATCCCATTTGTTTTTGCCCTGAATCGCAAGGCCCTGGGCCGCTGTGTGAACAAAGCAGTGCCTGTGAGTGTGGTGGGGATTTTCAGTTATGATGGGGCTCAGGTAAGCTGAAGTACATGGGTTCGTATTTTTGTTTAGCTTTACTTTTTACCTGCAAGGGGGGGAAAAAATACCCTGACTTGTCAGTTTTGTTTGTTTTGCTTTTGCACACTTCTGCTCTTTATCCCAGGTCCCAGTGGCTTATACAAAAAATTGATTTTTAGAACAGTGCCACTGAGCACTGTCCAAAAACATAGCTTGGTCATCTGTTCCTAACATCCTCTCCGTCTAGATCTCATTCCAAAATATTTTTTTTTCAAGAGAATTGGTATTTTTATAAATGCTTATAAATGGTTTGTTTTTCATGTCTTTTTACATACCTGGCTGCTCAACTTTATGTATGAATGTATATGTTCATATATAATGAATATATCGTCATACAATACTGAATAAGGAATACGAGATTTTCATGGAGATGTTAAAACTTACGGTATGGTTTAAACTCTGCTAACTTACGTCTCCACAGGACCATTTTCATAGGATGGTACAACTGACCACAGAGGCAAGGAAGGCCTACAAAGATATGATAACAGCTTTAGAGGAGGAAGCTGAAGGAGGACTAAGAGAAACCCAGCCCAGTATCTTAACCACTGAATGTGAAGAAAATGGCCTCTCAGAAACTGGTAAAACATCTTCCAAGGACTCTGATGAGGACGTACCAAACTATAGTGAGTATTTACTGACTTTGTTATGGTTCAATTTTCATTGAAAGTGCTCTTCGATTCTACAATTTTCACAGAAACAAAAGACACACGTCTCTTTAGTAGTTAGTAAGGGGGGAAATTCTGCTTTCCTGTGATTTACCACTACCATCACCCTAATTTTAAAACCTGCTCTTGCTGCGAAAGTCTTAGAGAAATTTCATCTCTGAAATCCACTGGTGGCAGGCAGGACTCATTTGTTTGTCCAAGGAGGTTAAACACAGCTCATTATTATTTTCACTTGTTAAAAAAATCCTCTCAAGTTTTTTTCTAGAAATGCATGCTTTATAACGCATCTTCCTGTCCAAAATCGTTCCTGTTTTGTAAAGGCCTTCCATTTCTAGAAACCCATTTCTCCAGCTCTGCTTGTATGGTCACCATGAGGCCAACAATGCAACAGATAGTAGGCAACTTAAATCTTGTTTGGAAGTTTTGAAAACTTACGAGTTTTTTTAAAGTTGTATCCACCTTCAGAGTTAGTCTTGCTTGAGTAAGGGGCCTCGGTGGATCCCATCCCTCCTAAAGTCCCATCCCTCTTTCGTCTGTCACCTGGTGGTGTGTGGTGTTCCTGCCAGCATGCTCATGAGTTAACTTACCTCGCACTTTCATGAGCAGGAAGTAGAGAATCACTGTGACTTCTTCATTTTAAATTTTTCCTCAAGGATTATACAGTAACCTGTACGTTGTTGTTTTTTGTTCTGATATTCCCTAGTTAAAATCTGGAAGAGAAAACTTGAAGAGGAATATAACCCATATGCACTGGAACTGGAAAAGAGTGCAACTGCTGGCATGGTGATGGTGAATTCGGAAGACCATCAGTAAAACCATATCCAAATCTGATGATCTTTTAATTACCCTTCTATTTTTTTAAAACACCTAGGAAGAAGGTAGTAAAATACACGCAGGAGCACGTGAGGCACAGGCTAATACTTTCATGTTCTACGGATTTGATTGGTGACAACTACAGCAGATGACAACAGCAAATTTTCTTAGCCTCAGACCACTTGATCTGGCTTGGCCTATTGTAACAGCCCTGATCTGTTAGTGATACAATACAGCAAAAGAACTTGCTAGAAAAATGATTCTATTTGGAAAGGGATTCCATGAGCCAGAACGTTCGGGTATGCAGGGAGTTGCTTTTATTTTGGA
>NW_010416123.1:31472-40692 GCF_000710305.1 Buceros rhinoceros silvestris | reverse complement strand
GTGCATGAGCCAGAAGGTTCGGGGAATGAGGGGGTGTTTTTTTTTTAAAAAAAAAAAAAAAAAAAAAAGGAATTTCCAGCTGTTTTTTGACTGTTGGTTTGTTTTTTGGTTTTTTTCTTCTCAAGAAACCTGCTTACGTGGGCAGGCTAGCATCAATGTGACTTCCTTCCAGTCAGCAAGAAATTAATTTTGGGCAGACAGCTTGATTGAAATTAATTAAGGAAGGCCACAATGATGGTTCCCAGTTAGCTCTTCTGTGTGATACTTTATTCTGGGATCATACAGCACGTGTAAACAAGAGAGCATGGACTACAAAGGTCTGAAATTCATGAAATGAAGATGTTCTGTTTAGACATTTTATAAGGTCAGTTAAGTGTACAATGGTGATGTTTCTGCTGCTACTGAGACTAGTTTATCATAGGTCCTGCTCTGAAGCGCACAGCAGATGTGAGAGCCTGCTGTTCTCTCTGTACCTTCTTCTCCATGCTGACAGACTCCTCATTCCTTCAGTTTGGCGTTGTGTCGGTATATATGTCGGAGGTTTTGATCAATCTCCGTTTGTGTCTAAGGTAGGAAAAAATTATCTCTTATAGGAAATAAAATTTATATCTTAAAGGAAATGAAATGTTAAAAACAAAATGTGTTCATAATGGTGGTGGAGCACCTTAGAGGGAATGTCCTATATAAATACCATTGTTTACAAGTTGCAGATGTAAGAAAGAGGACAAGCCTAAAGAAAGAAAGTAATTGGAGGATGCACATGTAGCTTCTGTCAGCTCTCCTGAAGGATACAGATGCCACGTGCTGCTGCCAGCATCTCTTGAAGTGTGTCTCTTAAGTGCTTCTCCACATTGAACATTTGTAGTGCAATACTTTGGAAAGTAGCTGCCTTGTGAAGTTAGAAATGATATAAAAACTTTAAATAATTTTGAAATTCAAACAATTTTGTAGAATGTAAACTGTATAAAATGTTACAATATATTCATTCTATACATTGTGGTTGTGACTTAAGTAAACTCTGCTGGTGGGCATTTAATGATGCTTGAAATGTCAGTTTTGAAGAAGAACGTTGGTAAGGGAAGCCACCCTTAAGCTGAAATGCACAGTTGGTCACTCGTTACGATGGTGATCTTTTTGTATTAGTTTCTTTTAATCTTAAATGGAAAAGAGCCCTGTGATGAAGGATGGTTTTGGCTAGCAAATATCCTTGATTCAGAGGTAAGTTGTGATTTATTTGTACTTGGTGCCACTTTGATGCACATCTAAAACTGCTAATACTAAGCACTGCATGGAACGGGGAACAGTTGGTGAAGACCACATTAACAGCCTTTTTTTTTTACCATATTTTCTATTTTTTCTTCCTGTAGAAGAGTATGAAAAGTTACTTTGGAAACACAGGTTCTTCAAAACTTTCGGGAGTTACTTTCTGTACTTGAAATGTACCAAGAAAACTCACTGCAGGGGTTACAGCTACGTTCACTTATTGTCTAAAATTATCTGTGTAACACAAAGTTGTGCTGAACAAAAAATCTGGCAACCTTTTTTTTTACTGCTTGCAGTGCTTCACTGCAGAGACAAGGCAAAGCTCAGGTACATCCATCTGAAACTCCGATCCCCATCTTACAAAACCTTACCTTCCTGCTCAGCTCCACAGAACTAAACTCAAATCTGCTTCAAATCTGTTGAACAAATGAAGGACAATTCAAGAAAAGTCTTTTTATAGTCGTACCTTAGCCACAAAAGATTTTGTAAGAGAAACATAGTGGTGAAAAAATTCCCTGTGAATGTTGGTGTCAGAAGTCTGCATCAGCATGAGTTTGTTTGCCAGTGTAAAAATAGGGAAAATTGTTTGTGTATAAAAACGCTTAGCCTGCGCATGTGACCACACAGTGGTCATTCAGGACCCACAAGGGTCATTCAGGAAAGCCTCAGAGAGAGGAGAATGCTTTTTTCAATGATGTGGGAAACAGTCTGATTTACTAGTTAGTTAGGGGATAGCGTAAGTGTGAAGCTTTCAGCTATTGCTAGGAGCAGCTGTCCCCATGGACTCAAGCTATAGTGATTCTTTGGTGGCATCTTACTTGCTTCTAGGTTATTGAAAAGCATTGAGAAGATAAGACAGAAAACTTGAATTATGCCTCAGACTTTTGTTTATTAGATGGAGAAGGACAAAACTCTGAACAGCAATAGAGTAAAACATTAAGTAGGTCTGTACATTTTCAATCTGCATTTGTTCACTAGTAATAGGCTTAGAATTCATTCAATGTAAAATTTTGAAGCTACCGTCGTTATCTAGAATACAGAAGAATAATTTGCAAATTAGAGTCTGTTCTAATTTGAGTGCTTTGTAACCCATCTGTATTTAGAGCATTAGTCAGAAGTTCTTTAGTTGGTACAGAAGCTTTATTACCAAAGGAAATGTGTAGGAACAAATTAACTTGCTGACACCAGAAAGGAATGCTCTTCAAAACAGCAGGAACAGGGTATAAGGGTAACACATTAAAAGATAATAAATAAGCTAGTTGAAGTGCCTTTAAATAAATGTGATCCACTCATTATTAATCTCTAAATCATACGTCAAGATCCTCAAGCCCAAAATTAACCAGTTTGCTTAATGAACTCAAAACAGAAGCCATAGGTTATATAATATTGTTTGAGCAGCACAAGTTACTGAGACACTTTTGACCTTCATTAAGCTGAAATAACTGGCATCAGAAAACCAGAGATAGTTCGAGCATGGGATGGGTGGCCTCTCTAGTAGCACATCAAAACATCGTTATTCTTTGGTGCAGTAAGGATATCTTATTCCACTTCCACAGGTGATTCTCCTGAATATCACTTTTAATGCCAGTACTCAAAAAATACCTGTTTGAGTGCTGTGATATTAAAAGTATTGGGTACTGTAATTTCCATCCGTATGTCCTTCGAGCCTGTTCATTTCTTTGTTCATTAGAGGCTGGTTTTCTTGTTGCAGCTTTCCTGAAGAAAAAGTTTAGAATGATGTGTTAATATTGCTTTAAAAATTAAAATGGAGTTTAAAGGTTGCCTGTACTAACTGTTCCACGTGCAACAATGTATTGTATCCAAAAGTTATCAAAAGTAATCTTTGTTCTAACTGTTGGAGAAAAACATTAAAAGCTAAGTATGGAGGCTTTTTTAAAGTAAGGCCGGCTTTGATGGACAGTACCATTTATGAAGTCTCTGCAGTCCAGTTAGTCTCCAGATTAATTTCACCAATCTCCTCTATTCGGTATGCTCAGACTTAACTATGGTGGGCAGGATAAGTACTGTGAACTGATTACCACTTGGTTGGTTAGTGGACTGAAGGAGCAAACTCACTTGACTGCTGTATATGTCATAGAGTCAGCAGATTTTACTGCTGCGAGAGTCAAGAATGATGTATGGTGGGCAGGATAAGTACTGTGAACTGATTACCACTTGGTTGGTTAGTGGACTGAAGGAGCAAACTCACTTGACTGCTGTATATGTCATAGAGTCAGCACATTTTACTGCTGCGAGAGTCAAGAATGATGGCGAGTACGGAACACTAACCACTCTGATAAACACATGTGGTTGCAGAAGCATCGTAGGATCTTCATAGAATTGGGACTGTAGTGCATGATGTGGAAAGCACAGGAGGAGGTATCTTTTCCAAAAACACTTACCCACGTTTTCCTCCAGTTTTGCATCATCCTGTCATGTTCACTGATGGCACTTCTCCAGGTATCAAATTCTTTGGTCCATCTGTCCTGACCAGCACCACCTGAGAATTGTACATGGGATGGTTACATCATAACAGTGTAATGATGAAGTCAGTGGATACCTGTTCAGCTGCAGTACTTCCTGTGGGGGAGTGGGCTAGAAGGAACAAAAGCCACAGTCTTGTCCTTCATTTCACTCTGCCTTCTCTCATGTTACCTTGAAGTAAGTTCTACTCAAATGGTCATGACTCTTCCCCTCTGCAGAAAACTGCAGCTTCGAGAGTAAACAGATTCAGTGCCTTTATCTGTGATGCGAAGATTAGAAACTAAGACCTGCAAGTAACGAGTTCAGACCCATCTAAGCAGCACAGGAATGTGCCCGTTAGATCATAGCAAGCCTGGGGAGAACACTACAATACAATACAGCTGATTATGTCCAGTTTGTAGTTTCCCCATTTTCTGATAGTGTTATGTAGTTATTCTTCATTCCACTGGGAACTTCAGATGGGCTATTTTACTGCATCTTGATTAAATTCTAGTTCTAATCCTGTCTGCCAGGTTTTCTTGCAGAATGTAAAACTGCTGGTGACAGATGCATACGTAATGTTTTTTGTTTATCCTCTGGGACACTACCAATAGTATACAATGCTTTTGGAGCACAGTGAAAGCCTCCTTCTGTTTTATATTTACAGTAGTTTCATGGAGATGCTTTTCATTCTGCTTCCAAGACAGACTTCAAAGTAACTGGAGTGATGACAAGACAACTTGTCTAACACCTACTGCTTTTCTCTGTCACTGAAAAAAAGAAAGGTTGAGCTGTTCTTGGCAAACTCATGTTTGTTATTAACCAGTTAATTCTTCCTTCAGCCTGCCAAGAAAATCCATACTGCGTCATCTTCAATGCTTCTGCTGCCTTTTTAAAATCTGTTCAGACCTTCTTGCAGGCCTGGGTAAGTTCTCAAAAGTTAGTTGTAAATAATGCTCGAGTTTCATCGGTCCGTCGTGGGTACCCAAAGATCTTGCACAGCTGCTGAAGTTGGCTAACTGACCTGTCCAGTTAGCGTCCAAATGGAAAGCAGGAACTGATGTCACCCAGCTACAGGCAGTTTACAAATCATGGAGTTTTTTAAACTGTGGGTGGTGGGGGTTTGTCTTTTACCATCTGACTCCCCTGGCATTGAAGATTTTTTCTACATTACCCTGTAGATTTCTGGTAGAGAACCAATTTTCAACTCTGTAGTAGCCATCTGACTTCCAGTCTGCATCCAGTAGTGTAGCAGTTCTGTTTTCATTTCTAGATCACAAATGCTAATTTACAGGTTAGTCCTTTGTGTGAGGGGGTAGAAGGGGAAATTTTTATGGCTCTAAAACCTGTCCATAAACACTTAACTGGATACTAATGCAGTAACTGCAAGTTAACATCTTCAGATATGCACGTTTTATGGGTGAGAACTGTGGAGCTTCACTCATGTCGGGGTCAGGCCAAATACGGTATACATTCAAACCAGCCTACCTTTATCTTCCACTGTGATGAGCACTTCTGATGTTGTGTTCCCGGCTTTTGAGATCAATGAACATTTATATTCTGTGTTTTCTGATACTGAATCTTTTACCCAACTCAGAACATGCATTCTGCCATCAAGCAGCACGTGAGATTGCTCAGTGATGCATGCTTTCATCTCCTGTCCATTCTTCTTCCAGACAAAATAGGACTCATATGGACCTGTAAAAACATCAGTCAGCTTATTTTGTAAAAAAACACAGGGTGACTCTTTGAAAACAGAAGCCTAAGACTTTAAGATTAGGCTCAAAGCATAAAGGGTTGATGATTGTAGTGTTTCTTAGGTTTCTTTCTTCAGCTGAAATTCAAACTTTTTATCCCAGTACCAAAAACCTGGGATAAAAAGGAGCTAGTACTGGTAATTTAGGTTCAAGCCTAAGTTGTAAATGAGTTTGTATGTATGAAGGAATTCTGCCTGGATTCTCACAAGAGAGAACTTGCCCCACAAACACGACAGAGCAGATGATGAACATCAGCATTATCTGCCTATGGGGTATCCTGTAGAGCTAGGCTGGTTACCTACTGCTGATCAAGCTAGCTTCTGGTCCAAAGCTGAAAGCATCTAAGACATGCCTTGCAAAATATGAAATAATAGAGGCCAAGAGGGGAAAAAGTTCAAGAACTCAGTGTGTCAAAGATGCTGGAACTAATAATAAAAGAAGCAGAATTGGAAAAAACACAGAACCATTAGTCAGAGCAGGCAATTAGGCAAGACTGAACTTTGAAGAAGCTTGGATGCACAACAAAGAGCAGTCTAATCTTTAGCCTTATTAGTATTACTCATCTTAACCTGCCAGGACAGAATTTGAACAAATCAGAGTAGTAGCCCAGGGGACAGAATGGCTGTTCCCAGAATATTAGTGCAGTTGGCTGAAGTAAATGAAGTTTCATTTAAAAGAAAGACATCTATCTGGGACAAGCTAAGAAATCTGCAGTAATTCTGATGTTTAAAACATGCCTATTTCTCCCTTGGGGGCCTTGGATCCAGATCAGCCTCAGCAAGAGAAGATGTAAAGAGGAATTTAAGGCAAAAAAGTATTTTTGAAAGTATGTCTTGAGAGAAGAGGTAACCTACTACAGAAGGCAACTTTTATTATGAGCGTTTCTGATTAGATGTGGCATTTTTCTCTAGAAAAAGATTTGATTCTAGGTTATTGTGAGGGATAAAGAACGTGATCTAGTTAAACTCTACCAGGCTTTACCTGTGAGGGAAATGGCACAATCTTGAGGACTGACAACAGTTGTGACAAAGTGGAGAGGGCAAGCCTACGCTGACCTGAAAAGGCCTAGCGCACACTTACTTTAAAAATAGTGTTTTATGGATGACTGCACACATTCTACAATTAACAGTCGATTGGTGAAATAATGGGAAGTCGGGAGCCATGGACAAATTATTTCAGTTAGCTAATGCTGAAGCTGGAATTTGGACAAACAGGAAGAAAAGTAATAAATACAAGCACAGCAGAAAGAGAGAAGTCTAAGTAAAACAGAGTAGAAACCTACCTTCAAAACCAGTCTGGATAATAATTTCTCACAGATAGATACCACAATAAATCTGACACAGCATCAATAAAGAAACACAATTAAGCAATGGTGTTTGCAGAGGTCAAACTGACTTAAAGAAGTTACAGCCAATCTGACCCCACTGAAGATCCGTAAGAAGAGGGGAATCCTGTGGCACAAGCCTCAGGATGTTCCCCATGTGGAAGAGTTACTGCTCTAGGATTGTAAAGCTAACAGCCAGGCACTTGAGTAAAGCCACAAACTGACAAGTATTATCTGCAGTAGTTCAAGCCCTAACACGTGGGAATAGAGCCATCACCTAAAACCATGAGCTTGAAAAATGCTATTTTAGGGCCAAGCGAGGAAGTGGCGTGTTCAGTGCAGGACACTTCCCTCAACTTACTTCAGCTGCTTGTTTGTATTCACACCAGAGAACCTGCTCTTTTTTTCTGGGGCTAAAGATCGCTGTTGTTCCGGAAATCTGCCAAGAGGCCAGTTTAGACACACATTTCACCAAAAGAGGAAAATCAAAAAATGTCCTTATATGGAAATAACATTTTCCAGGGTGTGTCGTTTCAGGTTGGCCCTTTAACTCGCAATGGGGCAATTTTACCCTGTGTTTGCCTTCTGTGCAGTCAGAGGCACGGGACATCCCCACAGAGGTACACCCATGCCCCCTCATACAAAGCGGGCAACAGCAAAATCTAGGTTCTAGTCAGGGGTTTCACTGGTCTTCACAATTCACTCCAGTTTACTCCTGGTTTTCAAGCACTGTGCTATTATTTTCTCTAATTTCCTTTTTAGGATTGAGCAATAGAAAAAAACCAAAACCCACCGTGAAACAGTTTCATTGCACTTTGAAACACATTTGTTACATTTTGTACAGCTCTAGAGTGTGATAAATTCAGGCTCATGTAAGGGTTAGAGCAGTATTTTCTGAAGATAAAGGAAAGTAATATGAACGTGTACTCTGCTACTCTTGCTATAATGCATATTAATTAAATGTCTAGTGCAGACTTTTAAAATAGTAATTTCTGACACATTTGATCTACTTACTTTGCCATCCATTTTAGGAAAGCTTGAAAGATTTAAAAATATCTTATTAAAACATAATATTCAGGCAGAGAATTAAACATCACATCAGTCTAGATATGTTTAAGCAACAATGAAAAAAATACTTCAAACTGTTACCTTTGAAAACATTGCTTCAATCTCAGTAAAGATTTTAATGATGATCAACCATAACGATTTCCAAGGGGGAAAGGTTACCAGTTACTGAACAAAATAAAAAATCGTTGTGGCGCTGTCTGAGCTACCCTTTTTCTCTCCATAAGCCCTTCATGATTCCCAGTGTCTGCTGCTTTTCCACATAAATTTCATTTGCTGTACCTCTGCTTTCAGGACTTTGAGTAGAATGGTACTGCCTGGGTAGTAACAGCCCAGTTGCCGTCCAGGTAGCTTGCACAGGCAAAAGATTCTCCAGAAGGGACCTACACCAAGTCAGGCACGTTTGCGCAAACCATGTATTTAATAGCCAGATGATTCTGCCTCAAGACCATACACAGGGAAAGATTTCAGCAGCCATAGGTAGCATTAAAAACTTAAACCACTGCAGCTGCTGGTAAACGTCTACCACAGACTGTACTCACTGAGTTACTCGCGTCAGAAGAACTGAAGTATGCAGCTCAGACCTGGCCCCGCGTGCCGTGGTGCCCTGCCCCACTGAACCAAATTTACCATATACATATTGAATCCAAACAGACCTACCACTTCCCAGAAAGCCTGGAGATACTAATTTAAAAGCAAACGATATGGGTTAAGTGGAGCTCTCTGACATCAGGCTGGGGTCAGAGAGCAAAAGGGAGCGTGGGGCCAAGCTAACTGCTTCTGCCAGCGCTGCAACTGGCAGAGCTGCGTAGACATCTCTGCACAGCTACCCAGCGGAGCTGGACAGTAAACACTGCTCGGTGCTGCCCTGCTGCTGTTGGTTTAGACACTGCTTCGCCTCATTTTTAGCAAGTTCTTGAAGGACAACATTAAAAACAAGGCTCCCCTATAAAATATTCAGGGAAACACTTCAAGGTGGAGGGAGGTGAGTTGGGTAGAATAAAGCAGGAGCCATCAGCAAGCATAAACCTCTGAAAGCTTTCCCCAGCTAAACTGATTTCTGAAAGCTGACAGCAAATTGAATTCCAGTGAAGATAACTTACAGGTATTCCACAGAGAAATTCTAGGAGGGTAACAAAACATCTTTTTCACAAGTACCTATAAATTAGGCACAGAACTGCTACAGAAGGCTATCCTCAGGAAGTTTGGGAGAACGCTCTCCTATATCTCCCCAATACACACCAAAGCCCCTCCCAAAGCTCACAACATGCAGCAGATTAGGAAAAAAAAAAAAGAGTGGCATCTGGATCTAATGCTTGCTGTCTAGCTTGCAGCTTTGGCTTGTACT
>NW_010416123.1:27300-31379 GCF_000710305.1 Buceros rhinoceros silvestris | reverse complement strand
GCTGAACTAAACATCCCAGATTTCAGAAAACCGAGATCATATGGGAAGCTCTTATCCAGAGCAGGGATTAAGTTTTATTAAAACAGTATAATCTGGGTGCAGAAAGATTATTTTAAATCAGAGATCAAAGTTATCACAGGAAAAGATTAGTCAATCGTTAGTGTGGAAAACAACGACTAGCACTGCTAATACATGAATGGAAGTTGAGAGTTAGGGCTGGTCACAGTTTCTTGAGTTGCAGGAGTCTTAGTCATCTTTGCTGACAGTTTAGCAAAATGATTAATCGTGAATGAAGCAGTCAGGAGGGCAACATTGGAAGATGGGGAAAGAAGGGATCTTTGAGACAAACACCTTTGCAGTTTTCTGAAAATAGTGTATGAGGTAGGTAGCCTATAGCTCAGGTGACAGGGGGTTCGTAGGTGGTCTGTTTTGTTTCTAAAGTAGGGGCAATATATTCTAGAAAACAAACTGGAAATAGCTTGACAGCAATGGAAAAAAAAAACCACTTAAAGCCAAGGAAGACAGATGGGCCTGAAATGCCAACAAAGAATATTTCTTCGAACACCAAGTAATTCATGCTGAAGAATGCAGGACACACTCCTTCAGAAACCTGGTTCCTGTGGTAAATTACTAGTCTGTTTCTACACCTTCGACACCACAAGCTGATGCAGCCTTATCAGGCAGGTCACAGGCAGGGAGTGCTTCCTGTGAAACACAAACCACAGGGCAGCCGGAGCAGCAGCCAGTCACCAGGCAGTGCGACGCGTCTGCAGATGAAAGTAGGACACGGCATCTGCCTCCTCAGAATGGAATTTAAAATCAGATCGGGAAAATGGCTGGCACCTGTGAGATGAAAATGCAATTCCTGTCTGTCCACGCTTAACAGCATTTATTTAGATACTCTCTGAGGGGGTTGAAAAAAAAATGTTTGCAATTGGAACTCTGGTAATTGCCTGTGAAGAAAAATTAAATGAAGCACTAGCAAGGCAGAACTAGGGACTGGCAGTAAAAAAAAAAAAAAAGAAGTTCCGTACTTATTTTTGACCCTCCTATCCACTAATATGGCACTATGTAAAGTATTAAATGATTATGATGCAGCTGGTAAAATTTACCAGTGAGTGTACCAGAACTCATGGCTACTGGTATATTAATTAATCCATCTGAAAAACCTCACCCACGAAAGACTTACGAAGCCTCTTCCAGAGAGAAAGTTTACTCATTGCTATGGGTAAGTCAACCCCTAACAGATGAGCTCCTCCTCCTGGGGCAAATCAGGCGCACCTCGGCGGGTAGGGACTTTTGAGCCCTGCTGCTGAGACCTGTCTTGCACGAGCACTTGGTTACACCGGTACAGCCAACCCTGAGGCATCTGGACACAGCCTTGGGCAAGGTCTGTTTCGGGGTCACTCAGCAGGCACTTCAGTTTTACTCAGCCTGCAGCAGTGCTTGGTGCAGTGCATCACTTTTCCCCCACCCTTCTGCATCCCATTCAGTGGAACTTCAAGCTTCACCAAAGACAGAAAAACTGTAGCCAGTCACTTGCAATTCTGACTCTTGTGAGCTATGGATCTTTTCCCATGTGGATGTGGGAAGCTTCCTTGCACTCCGCTGAAAACAGCATAACCACAGGGAATGGGCATTGTTACCTGGGTGTTATCAGATACCCTTCTCAATATCTCTGTGAAATAATGACTCCTTTTAAGTACGTTGCCGAGTTTGCAGAACTTTAATGTTCACGCTCCGGGGGTTATTTTAATGAGATAGAAAAGTTAAGAAAACACTATGGAAAAACTCCAGCTTCAGATGAAGTAAGGGAGGAGGTAAGACTTCCTGACACCACGGGCACTAAGGGAGTCTGAATCTGCAAGCCAGAAATACAAATAAATCATAATATTTTCAGTGCTTGTGACTGTAAATGCATTTAAATCATTGCTCAGCATTCTCAGGGTATTCCACTATGTCACTCATCTGCAAAGTTAAGGTCAAGGATATACTACTCTAGAGCTGGGGGAGGAAGTGTCAGTAAAACGTCTTTAAGCAGAACCAAAACTGCTAGAAAAAGCCTGTCTCTACTATACCAAAGTTCAGAGCACACGAGAGAAACTGTAATGCGGGTGCATACACCATCAGCTCACTGCCTCTCTCCCGCACCAGATGGTGTATTGTTACCTTCAATTTATTTGACGCCTCCCTCAAATATCTTTAAAGGGTTTTGAAATTCTGTTGCGGGAGAGAAAAGTTCCCTTAGAGAAAGTATATAGGAAATCTCATGTTTGCCAGGTCACACCTAGCAGACAGGTCTCTGGAGAAATGGAGACTTCAGCAGAGCAGAACGAGAAACTGGGAAGCAACTTTTCAGGAAGAGCAGGAGTACTCCCTTCTTGAAAAACTTGTTTTCCAGAAAAAAATAACTATGTGAAAGGTGGCTGTTTGTGCTGTATCTGTGTTACCGTTGTTGAAATAAGCCGGTTACAAGGTTGTGAAGTATTATCCTTAGGCAAGCTTTCAGGTTAAAACATGTGGGATGAGTGAGAGAACCCACCAACTCGACAGCTTGAAACAGACATTTATAATTAAAAAAAAAAAAAGGAAGAGATTCAGTAATTCTCTTTAAAATGTTAGAAACTTAATTAAAAATACTCTTTCAGTTTCTGACTGGATGATGTGGCAATCTGTGTATTTGCATGACACCTTTGTTGACACCATACCCTTTATGTGGAATACCAGGTACGACGTTCCTCTCCACCAGTCTCCTTTAACCCTTTTGCTCCTTGTGAACGTATTTTACCTTACATTCATAGCTGAGGGAAATAAAGTTCCATTACAGATAAGCTTACATAAAAACAAAAATACCAACAGGCACTGAAGGAATGTGAATAAATCCAAGTAGAGAGCTTCCTAGCAAAACCAGAAAGATGCAAAGATCTGCATCAGTTTGGCATGCTGGCGTTTGGGGTTTTTTTACATCAACAGACATAAAGTTGTAATTCTGGGTAGGAGAAGGGTGTGAAGTATCAGCCAAACGTCTTGTTTACCGAAGGGAGTACAACACAAGTCCAGTCCTCCACTGCTTTGGGAGAGACCGTATACGTGTCCACAGCTGGCTCATGTTGCCTCTGCCTGCACCATCGCTGCACCTCCTGGATGTCTGATTCCTGCTACAGTTTCTTCCCCGGTTCGTCCCTGCCTCCTCAGGAGGGGGATCCACAGGCTGACAGCAGGATACTGCTCCTTTAAGTTCACTGCCAAGGCAGTGACAATTCCTGACCATTTTTTAAAAGCAGCACGAGTACCACACTGAAACAGACACCGATGGACGAAAAAAACTCAGATCTGTAGCACGATTATCAAACTGTTTAAATCCTCTGTGCTATTTCTGCTGTTCCTACAGTATTTTTTCATGGTGGACAACAAGATGTTTCTGAATTTGTCTGTAGTAACCATGAACAGAATATTGCTGACAGGTCTTTTTCAACGTAAACGGTTCTGTGATTCTGCTCTATGAAAGAGCTCCTATCCCCCTGTTCTTTTTAGCCTTTAAGACCTAATAAAGGTTTGTGCATTTTGATCTGATTGCATGTAATGCTAACACGCACCAGACGGTCCAATATCAAACAATGCTATTTTTAAAAATTAATTGACATCTGTAATCTCTTCTTTTAACGGGTAAGGTTAGACTTTAAGACCTGTTCAGATCCATTCAATCTCACTTAGCTTAAACAGGCAACTACTATCCAAACAAAAGTTGAAATGAGAAGTGTTTACAGAAGAAACAGCTTTATCCTTCTGACACTTTATATAATATATTCTTCATAAAACTGAAGTTGTCATTACTGTAAGGACTTTACCATCTGCAATCATTTAAGACTAACAAGGAGTAACTGGCCTGGTCCAGAAAAATACACTAAATGCAGATCCAACAGACGTGCGTTTTAAATGGCATACATACCGACAGCAAAATCATTTACCTGCTAAGTGTCCATGAGCAACCACGATTCACTGAACTCCTTCAGCATGCAGCTGAGCCCATTAAAACCAACTGACTATTAACACGCCAAAGCAGGCTGATGACACGGAGC
>NW_010416123.1:16178-27229 GCF_000710305.1 Buceros rhinoceros silvestris | reverse complement strand
CCGCAAAGCAGGCTGCTGAACCGGAGCCGGCAGTTCACAGCACGGCACTGGCAGCGTCGAGTGTTTGGTAACGGCATGTTGACAATACATCTCGACATGGTCTGTCTGGTTCTTTTTAAACATCAAAGAAGTAAAACACACACAGTACATGGCGACATATCTAAACCTTTCATGCAGAAAATGCTGATTTATACAGGGGTTCTCCAACGTACCTGTGGCTTGGCAGAAGAGGCGAAAGGGTCCCCGGACACTAACATGCTGTGCCTGGTCACTTAGGAAAGGTGGCAACAACATGACCTTTACAGGGTCTGTGCTAGACCAAACATCAGGCTGGGTACTGGTGGGTGAAGGAGGTGAATCACTTCCCATACAGGACAAAAAGGAGGTACCAGTAGGAGGGAAAGGTATAGGAGATGAGGCTGTGTGACAGAAGAGGACAGAAAAGGAAAAAGAAAAAAAAAAAAAAAGAGGGTACTAAGGAAAAAAGTTGTAAGAAATACATCACACACTGAAGAAATAATACAAAAAGACAAATGAATTCTAAAAGGGTAATAAAAGGAAGTGTCCTTAGGCCCCTAGAGAAAAGCACTTTCCTTCTTCACCCACATTTCTTCTTCCATCCTTCCAATCCCGCCCCGAGTTATAGCCCATTTAACTAAAGCCAAGAAGAGAATCTGCTTCCAATTAATTACAAGAGTTTTCACTTTTCCCCCTTAAAGGAAACCACAGACAACATTAATACTTGCAATATGGAAAGCAGTGTCATTGTGTCAAGTTACATAAAAGCCAAGATAAAATACAATTTATTTTAATATTTATTCTGTTATATGTACATAATTAAAAATAGAAAAATAAAACCAAACTGAATCTTATAAAATATAAACTGTTTACACTAAGATGGTCTAAATTACGTTCACATGAAAGTTCAACATAGAAAAGCAGCGCAAGCATACTGCTATTTACTGTTAAAATGTATTCTACTTCTAGCAATATTTACAGAAAGATGCAGAGAGAGGAACAATTCTTCGGGACTGTACCGCGCACAATGCTTCTACAGACAAACAGCGCTGCTGTGAACCAGGCTGAGAACAAACGCACACTTCCACGACTGAAGGCATGATTCACATCAACAGTTCAAACGACTGATTGTTTGAGCAGCTCCAGTTTCAGTCTCCAGTTGCATAGGAGATTGGAAGCTGTCACCCGGAAAGGGTGACACGGCAAAGATTTGTCACAAAAAAGAAGCAGAGTTATTTCTGAATCTGAAAAAAAGGCAGAAACACGAAAGGGCAATGTTTTCTCATCAGGCTGCATCCTAACAGTCCGTTCCTGCGAGTCACTAGCGCAATTACTGTAGTTTACTCTTCTTGATTCCTGTTCTGCTTCCACAGTGCAAAAAACCTCTCTCCGCGTCACTGCTAACTGACAGCTGCTTGCCTGTACAGTTTCATTAAACATATCCCCCTTGCACAAAAAAGAAAAAAAAAATCCAGCTTTGTAAAGAAAATAGAACATGACTATGTCCAGCTTGTGGGGGTTGGGGGAGAGAAAGAAAAAGCATTCCTAAATCTATTATTTCCTCCCTCCTCCCCACTTACTCCATGTTTTGTACTGATATTGTCGTACCTAAATTTCTAGAAAGCAGCAAAGAAAAAAGCCTTTAAATGAGATTATCCCTGAGAATCTTACACAAATCAGCCAACACTATCCCCATTTTACCTTAAAATCTAAGATACTTAAAAAGCAGTTAAAAAAAAATTAACTTTAACCAACTAAAGAGACCTAGTGTTCCAAAACTAAAAGCATAAAAGTAACCACTAGAAGCAAAGAAAAAAAAAAAGTCCCAATCTGGACAAAAGTCTATAATTTACCAATCTGATAAACTAAACTTAATTTCCAATTTGGAATTAAAATGAAACTAGGTCTTTTTTTAATGGCAGCTAAAAATATGTGTAGACTGAAGTACTTTTTAAAGCCAACTTAATTAGAAAGTTAGTTTTATCCTATGGAATAACAGGGCTGAAGAACAAGTAGGTTCACTAGAGCTAAGTGCTCGGTGGGGAGAAAATTGGGAACAAACAAATGGTGATCTGAAACTGGCCGTTTAAAGAAAAAAAAAAGACAGTACAACACAGGACGCTCTGCTCTGCAGACAAGAACAAAACAAATGGTGATCTGAAACTGGCCGTTTAAAGAAAAAAAAAGACAGTACAACACAGGACGCTCTGCTCTGCAGACAAGAACACGGCTTCTCTAATGGGGCGAGATCTGACGCGAATTGGCTTGCTGTACAGCTTAAGCATGTAATCCCCGCTATGGCTCAGCTGTCACACCCACGCTCTCTGTGCTCAATTAGCGAACCGCAGGACCACAGCTGATTGCCACCACTGAAATGGATGATTGGGTCCTTCAGTCCCCCTCCGCATCCGAGTCGGCGTACTTGAGCTCACACTTGACATCGAAGGGCTTGTCCTTGGCCTCTCGGGGAGCCTGCAAATCCCCAGGCTGCAGCTGGCTGCTCCCGCAGTCGGGCTCAGTCTCGTAGCCAGTGTCATGTGCTGGCTTTGGCTGCTCCCCGCTCTGGTGGCTGACGCTCCCTTGCTCCACCAGCGTCTCCTTCACACTTTGCTCGCAATCAGAAAAATCTGACTTCGTTTTCTTCTTACCAAGCAGCATGACAGAGCGAAATTTCAAGCACTGCCCTGGCAAGTACCCTTTGTAACAGTTGTAGGACAGCAGGCACAAGAAGAGAATAAAAAAGAAGAGGAAGAGGAACATCAACAGGAAGTTATCATTTGACTTGAGGAACATTGTCTTTTCGGGAACCGCGTTAGGAACTGAATTGAAGAGCTCTGTTTTGGAGGCTGCGCTTGTTAGGACAGGGCCAATGGGCTTTGTTACTATCCTTGCTGTCGTTACCGGTACCGTGTGAGTGGTCAAAGTGTGAGTGGTAGACCCCTCAGTTGATACAGCTGACACTTTTGGCACATCGCTATTACCTTCTGTCGGTGCAGCTGCCACGGTGGGGCCCACTGTGGTATGCTGGATCTTTCTAAGTTCCAAAACATGCTTAGCCAGCACTTGAGAGAATTTCTTATTCTTCACCTTTTCTTCTGACAAACACTGGTAAACACCGCTGTCTCCTTCCGATAAATTGAAGATCAGCAGCGCCTTTTCCAGCAGACGGTACTTGGGACTCTCCACTCTCAGCACATCATCTTTGAACTTCCAAACTACCTGTGCCAGATTGGACTTTTGAGAACACTTGAGTTCTGCTGTGCTTCCATGCTTGAAGGTATGCTGTAGGGAATTCTCTCTTACTTTATCTGGAACATCAAAATAAATGTGCAGAATATCAGCAACGATTCCCACTTGCTCTAGTCTGTACAGTTTCACCAGACTGTGCTACAGTCTTAACGGAAATGTAAAGATTACAGCATTCAGATTACCTCACAAGACCAAGATGACACCATGCAAGAACCTCAGTGAAATACCAAGTTACAGCAGCATGCGAGACGTCAAGACAGACTACGAGATAGGACACCTCAGACTTTAAGACAGGCTCCACTTCTAGACAGAGACCTTGTAGATCGGCAATGGATGTGCATCTGAGATGAGTCATTGTTTGAGACAAGACGCTGAACTTGGTATCACAATTAGTGCATTTTTTAAGTAAATCAGCAACTACGAACACACCCAAGAAGAAATTGAAGACAGTGCTGTTACTCAACTTAAATACCAGCACTTACGGCACGTCCATAATGCAACGCCATAAACTAATGAAAAATGCTAATAAGCGAAACTCTGATGGCAGTCGATGCTTTGCTTGGACTAGAAATAAAAACTGAGTAAATTAAACTCTTAAGAGCTATGTTTACTGCAGTACAAATCTGTAGCACGACTATTCTTTAAGATCTCCTTGATCTGGTGGCAGCAGCACATACTATAAAGAAAGGACTTGTGGCCACTTGCCTTAAAGCACTATGGAGTGTACTTCAGCTGCTCTGTATCAGGTTCTGAATCCCCACCCCCACCCCCCTCACCATAAAACCAGCGTTTTTAGGACCATTTCAACTGATCCAGCAGCAATAACCAAGCACTTATCAAGGCTCACGGTAGAATGCCAAAAGCTGTATCACAGAGACAGAGGCCTCTGCACTAGAAGTGCCCATGGTAAACATTGCTTCCATTCTCAAGCTGCTGCTGAGGCGCCCCCGTTCATTTCAGGGGTTTGTGGACTGCACACTGAAACGTATACAAACACAGACATTTTAAGACAACATGTGGGCTGTACAGACACCCAAATATTCAAAAGCAGAATCTCATGCCTATTACAATATGAATGAATATCCAGATAATCGGAAAAAATAAGCTGAACTAAACACGACTCTCTCACCACTACACCTAGACATGGGAAAAAGCTCTTCAAAGACTAACTCACCAGAACAAGATGATGCATCTCCACCTATGTTCTGAATCCAGTTCCTGTAAAAGGAAGTTCAAGTATTACAACTTCAAATCTTGTTCCCTATAGCCTGCCCATCCTCTTGTAATAGGAAAGATTCATTTTGTCTAAATAGCACAAACGGACACAGACAGATAGGAAAAAGTCTGTATTCAAAAACGGTTTACAAAAATGCCAGTTATCAGTAAGGGGCAAGACAGATGCGATATTGATTGTAACTGTAAGGTAATCAAAGGCTACCATTACCTTTCAATTTCACTTTCTTTAAAAATATCAATGCAGGAAGCTTCAAGGGGTTTCCAAGCACAGTAAGGATCCCTTGCTAAAACACAGTCAACACAAGTGGTGTACTTGTCACAGAATGCCACCGGAGACTGAACCACACCAGAATTTGAACCAGCATAGAGGTATCTTCTGCCCTAAAAAGAGACACCACAACAAAAAATAAAAACAAAACCAAAAAAACCCCACAGCCTATCACTTTCTTAAAGCTGAACAACCCAATTCATGAAACAATTAAAAAATTATTGAAAGAGTTGCATACACAGAGCCAGATTTGTAAAAAAACTGAAACATGAGAGGAATAAACATTTTTATTAGCTTTTCTTTCTGGGAAGGAAACTTATCTTGAAAATACTCAGCAATGCTGCAAGTGCAAAAAGACAAAAAGAAGAAAAACCTGAAATAGAACTCATGAGAGTGGAAAGTAAACCTGTTGTGGTGATATGGTCTCCCTGTCACTTGAAGCGCACTTGAGACCTGAGGCAATTTCTCTCTTTAGCCCCCTCCACCCCTGCTTACCAGGCCAGGAACCAGCTCAGGGTAAGTCAGGCGTAGATTGTGAAAGGCAGCAACCCTGATCACTAAGGCTCCTCCTTGGTGGGCTCTGCTTTCCCAGCCCTTTATTGCTCTCCCTATCACCAGGGAGACAGTCACCACCTGGTACATCAGTACTTCAGGCAGGGCCAACAGGGAGACAATAACAAACATCAGGAACCAACAAGTTCTGGGCCTGAACAATGGCAGAAAATGCCAGAATATTTTGACATTGGAGTGGGCTGCAGTGAGAAAATATCTGATGAAAGTCAATCATCTCAGACCCTATAAATTGTGAGCCTAAGACGAGACCTGAGCTCTCCTCCAATCCCAAAGTGAGACCCTCTGAGCTCTCCTGGATCTCAGCAGGCTGAGTCCAGATCTCCCCTGAGTCAGGACACCTCTCAGGTCCAAACTACACAAAAAGTCAGGACCAAGTCAGACTTCTCGACACTCAGTTATCGTCTGTGAGATTGCTGGGGCGTTGTGAGTATTTGCTCTCAACTCGGGAGGGGAATTTTAACCACAGGCTGGCCTCTCTTTTGTCCACCTCCCTCACATGAGCGTGGATGGGTATGTGTTTCACTGCATCCAAATAACTCTGTTTGTCTGTGTGTTTATGTGTTCTGTGGCTGTGTCTGTGCATATGGACATTATATATATATATAAAGGATATCCTGTAGTAAGTTAGCATGAATCTTGTCATCATCGAATCTGTAACTAAATTGCTAATTTGATTGTAACGTTGAGTCCTCTTTTTATTTTTAAATTGGTTGGTGACCAAATGCTGCTCAAAATCAACCCTTTGATCTATCTCTCACCATTAATAAATCGGGGATTTTTTGTGATTTCTGCCTAATCACAACGAGAAATATTTTCTCCTGTGATACCAGTCTAACCATGGCTTTATCTCACAATTTTCTGCGAAGGAGAATGCATCCTCATTTCTTGTATGAGGCGAGGCAAGACAAGCCTGTGCTGATGACAAAGCTGCAGCAGGCACATGCAAGCCCGAGCAGGCAAGGCTTGCTGTATATAGGACCTGTTCCTGCTCCTGGTTAACTCAAAGCAGCCCTCCTGCCTTCATCTCTTCTCCCAGTCAGACCTCTGCAGCCACATCAGCATTAGCCTTACAAGCATCCCATGCAGCTACTTGGTACTGAAGGAGGAACACTGGATGGTACTCAAAGGGAGCAGTGCTGGCGTGACACCTAGGACGAGGGACATATAAACAGAATGGCGGTTTGACCCCCTGTTGCTGGGAATGCCAAACAAGTCTTACTTTGAGCACAGCGGGCAAAGACCACACTCATCCTGAACATCCTCCTTATAAAAGGCAGGCAGCTGCTTTATTATTTCACTCATCTGTTTCAAAGCTCAGAGGAACCAAAGGCTAAAGGTACACTGCAAATTTACATATTATTATGCAAAGCCTCAAGAAAGGGGCCTGTGTTGTAACCCAAAACCACCAGTGACAGACCCTCTAGTCCTTTTGAGTGCCTATGCATACAAACACGAATAGCACACCCCACCTTGGCAGTGGGTTGGCTTCAACCTGAACAGAATACCGAGTGGATTTATAAGCACCCTTCCACAGTTGTCATGGCAAATGAGCCAGATCCAAGCATAAAGTGGCTTTTCCTGTACTGCAGATCTCATTTTGTAGAAATGTGCTCAGGATTTGTGTCTGCAGTGAGACTGCTTGACTCTGGCAGGATAAATACAGCTACAAAGTGATGGGCACACATCCAAGAAGGATTTCTACTAGAGAAATGTTCTTCAAAAACATCATGTTCAGGGTGAAGACTTCTGGTCTTAACATGAGAAACAGCCCAAATAAAACAGTTACGGGGTGTCTTAGGGTTCAACTTAGGTTTGGGGTCTCACTGACACCCTCTCACCAAGGATGTAAGGAGGTTTTGCCGTAAGAACTCAGAACATGTTAGTCTCTAACGCAATGAACATGAGGATGTCTGTCTTAAAATTAAGCCAATGAATGATGCATTCCGACTAACAGCATTCTCTAGAGGAAGCTACAAGACCACGCACAAATCCAAGTTTGGATCCATCTTACACATGAAGTGTGCAGACAGCTTTCAGAGAAACTCTTTGACACTGGAAGATGAAAGGTAAAATTGGATCAAAAAAGAATCTGCCAGCACTACTGGAAGAAGAACTTTGAAAGAGAATCAAACTTCAGAGACATACATTCAAAAGCAGTCTTTCATCCTGACATTTAACTTCAGTCAGCGTTGGGACTATGCTGCAGTGCCCACAGAAGGAGCTCTGCGGTGTTGGGAGACGTACAACTTTCTAAGAAAAACCTCCTACTCCGCCGGAAAGCGCCCCCACCGTGTACTGAGAGCTGCTATCTCTAGCACTCTGCTAGCCAACATGCAAGCCAACAGTCCAGCATTGCCCATGGGTTGTACTATCTTGGCATGGTTCCCAGCTGGTACATCCACAAGTTCAGAAAAGACTCTGACTCCAGAGGGATCTGTAGCGCATCATCAGGGTGAACACTATTACCCTCTTGAGGTTAATCAATTACTGTGGGATGCCACTGTCCAAATCACAATTCCAGCTCTATGAAGGACTTCCCTAGCAGCTTGCTAGCTGAGAGCTACTGTGATGTCCAAGAAGGCAGAAAGTTGTGTTTTTCACGCTGCAGAGTGGAAGTAATCTCTGCTCGGTTGGTACCGCAGCTATACAGCTTTCATGACTCTGGCACCCGACCCAGCCTCCAGCTCATCTCTGAAAAGGACTGCTGCTTTTACAGCAATGTACTGGGCAGTACTGCTTCAGTTTGGGGTGTTAGTTTTATGTGTCAAAATTTATTCTGTTAACATGGAAATTTTCCCTCGCAGAAGATACAACCTGTTACTCTCTAAAGTGCCATGCAGGAAGCATTGCTCTGTTTCAATCCTAAACTTTGAAGTAGTTTCTCTGTGAAAAGACAGTACATTGCCTATGCAGCCCCAATGCCACGTCTCACATTGCCCCCTTTCAGGATATCCTTGAGGAACTGAGAATGCAGCACCTGGCTAACAAGCGCGTGCTGCAAGTGCTAGATCGTGTGTCTCTGCTGTCAGGCTGTAATGCCTGTTCCTTCCCTTCCACTCCCCAGAAATAGAAGAATCATAATTAACTGTATGAATGCTCCCACGATTTACCTACAATTAGAAGAATGGGAATTAGCATATTTGTTAGAAGAGTTATCTATCTATCTATCATTATCTTCTATCACAGGCAAACGCTGAAACCTCCTGTCAAAGCAAGGCATTTGAAGCTTGCTCTGCAGATAAAGCAATCATTTCTCTCTCTGTATATATATACACAGACATAAACAAAATATAGATGCATACACACACACATATACATACAGTAAATTGACAGTGTGATACATCGTACAAAAATGTACAAACATCTGAAATCTATGAGCATGGAAGTTTAATCACTGGTTTTCATTTGTCTATCAAAAGTATACTCTGTCCTCAAGACTTCTTTCTATTATAAGCGTTAAAGGACAAAAGCACACAAGATGAGCTTGAAAGAATTATGTCATAGAGTTCTTTTCCACGAGCTGATCCTATTGGCATGCAAAGTTTTATTAAATATCACACAAAAATAAAAGCTATTTCTGAGATACCTTGGCAGTATTCCTAAATACCTGCTGCACAGCATTTATCAGTCAGTAGGTAGCTACTGAATGTCATTATTACTGACAGACACTTCAAAAGAGTCATTCTTTCTTTAAGAAACACTGAAAATTCACCACTTGAGGGATCTGACACTACAAGCCACTGCTTAGGGTAATCATTTCATAATCATTCCTGTATCTGCAGGCCTGAGTAGAGCCAGAAGCCTAACTAGTGAACAAAGTACACGCAGTGATTATCCCCCTACTGTCACAAACCACTCCAGGATTAAACCGAGCGACTGATTAATAGCACAGAACAACCGTTGGGTTTGGAGCCTGCAGCAAGGCTTGTGTCCCCTGGCTGCAGCCGCAGCTGGTGCCCCCTGGGCAGACAGAGGTCCTTACTCCCAGACACACCAGTGTGACAGCTCTCATGATGCATCTAGCATACAGGAGCCTGTGAGACTGGGGAGAGCAGAAACCAATTAATTACACAATTACAACTCTCTCTGCTAGACAAGACTGTTTTCTCTTCTTAGGTCTATTTCCTCAGAAAGACATACCAACGCCTCTCCTAAAGCCCCGAGGATTTTTCCTCACGGATTTGCAATGGCCACAAGGGGTCAGGATTTTTACACTACTCCTAACCTGAAAACTGGTACCTTAAAACACATTACAGCTTTCAGCTTCTACACATGGAATCCAAGCGAAGACGTGCACACCTGTGTCCCCCACCTCATCCCCCCCATATCTACATACCTTCAGAAACTTGCCTCCTACCAGCCACACTGACATGCTGCAGGCTATATGTGATACTACGGCAGTGCAAGCAGTTCCAGACGCAGCCTTTGGCTCTGGGCACACTGACAGTTATCTTCCATCATGACAAAGTGGTGCTAAGAAGTTTTGTGGAAGAGTGAAATGATATCAACACTGTGATGCTTACAGCACTTACTTTTTTGGATGAAAGTAAAAGAGTTTGGACTGGCTCAAAGTTTGGAAAAAGCTGTGTTTCTTCAATAATATGCATTCCATTTTCATAGCTGATAGCTTTGTGCAGGGCTCCTTGATCTGAAACAACAAAACAATATATTAAGTAAGGCGGGGGGAAAATTGCACATTTGCTCTAAGTTGTCTCACTAACCTGCTTGCTATTCAGCTGAAGATTTCACACAACTCTCTGTCAACAGTAACCATTAAACCTGCCATCATAAGGAGCTCTGAGCAAGAAGTAACACTTTGGGACAAAGAATGACCACTTAGGGATTATCTTGTGTGGTTTTGCTGCACTCACTGCAGGTTCACATTTCTTCTCCTGCCATACTTTTTCAAAGCACTAAGATTCTCCACTTACTCACCACGGCCGCTTACCAGCACTGTATCTTAATCTCAGTGGTTTCTCTTTAGAACATACTTTGATCTAAAGAATCAGTGCATCAATAAAAAGGAAATGTTTTGCTGAACTCACCTGTACTGATGAACATAACATCGTATATGGTCCCATTGAGGGCTCTGACCCTGTCTACCACAATCTGGGTGTACTTCACATCTCGTTTTACTAGTCGAGGTCTGTCTCCCATTGGAGTCACTGAGTCATCCATTAAAGGATGATCTTTAACGAACTGCAATGTTTTGTCTGGTAAATTCAGAGAACTCAAGTAGTTCGATGCTCTGGCTTCATTGTTTATACACTAGTGAGGAGGGAGAGGGAAAACAAACCCAAAAAGAGACACAATCAAATTATATCATTTACTTGTACAAAACAGGCACAATTAACAGCAAGTACATGCATTTTCCTCTCTGCATTGTTCTGGCCAGCCACCACACCTTTACATTAGGCTCATTCTACCAAGGAATTATCAAGGAAGGTCTTCAGTTCTTGTAGCACTTCAGCTTCTGTGATGTACTAATACCGAGCTTCAGATTACATTTCTGTTTGGGCCCAAAATATGTTTTAGGTAAATATTCTTTCAGGACTCTTATGCTTCTTAACTACTTTTAACAGTCACCTCATTCAGCAGTAGCAACAAGATGACTGCAGGGAACATGAGAAAGTAAGAAAAGTGTGAAACAGACCCAGCAGTCTGAACATTTTAGTTTGCAGAGCAACGCACTGCATTGGATAAACCT